>NW_009909912.1:0-19215 GCF_000696875.1 Nestor notabilis | reverse complement strand
TATATATGTGGGGGGGGTTGTATATATATAAATATATATTACATATACATGACTGCCCTCTGGCTCAGCTCAGCTGGAAAGGCAGGGTAGGAAAGGTGAATGAAGAAATAAAATTATTGACGGAATTAAATCAAGAAACAACAGAAGTCTTTATCAGCAGATTTATCAGTAACAGTTGTGCTAAAGGTCTCCTGCAAACAGTTTATTGACCCAGGTCCCGCCTCAAGTTATTCCTTACAGGGGACACAGCATTACTTGGGATGTTAAATGTTCGCATTAGCTCACTCAAATTTATGAATTAAATCCTGCTTTATTGTTTCTTCCTAGTACTGTCCTTTTTCCTGCTGGTTTGCAGATTGTCTAACTGAGCGTGGATTCCTTTAGCAGCTGCTGAATCAGACCATAGTCAGCTAAGAGTAGGAGACATGACATTAAAATTTAAATGGTTTAGGCAGTCTCCTACCACAAGTGAATTTCTCACTGAAATGAACAGGTTTATTCAGCCTCAGAAGGCAACCCAGAATAATTTTTGTCTGTTCATCTATTTAGGGCTCGTCCAGCAAGCCGTTGCATTACTGGGGTTGATCCATGAGTTGAATTATTCCTGCACGATGTGCTGCACATCACTGGCTTGGGAGCTCTGGGCAGAGTGGTGGTGGTGTCCTCTGGCTCTTCCCAGGCCTGTTCAGAAGCCAGGTTATGTGCACATCTGTTCTTACATTTACATCTAAATGTGTTTTTGTTCAGGAGCTGTCTGATTAGACAAGTTGCTGAGTTTCACCGGAGTGGAATTCACCTGCTCGAATTTTTAACAGTGTTAATTCAGGTGCCATCTCACCTTGCACCTTGAAGTTCATGGTCTGGTTCTCTTGCAAACAGCATTAATTCAGTCCTGGCTTTTAATTAGACATAAAATGAAGCTAAAGCTGTGTGGCTTGTATTCAGAATATGACTTTAGTGTATCCTACATGGGAATGAACATTGGTGTTTAAGCATCTCAGCGGCGCAAGAGCTATTTGCTTCGCTACAACTAGACTCTGTGAGAGACGTTGGCCATCTTTGTGCTATGAAAGAAACTTAATAAAGCTACTGAGGGAACTTGGAAAATGAGTTAAGGCATTACTGTGCTCTATTCAGCTGGTCATGGCAAGTGAATGCAAAGCAAGGACATACATTCAAAGGGTAGAAAAATAAACCCATATGAATGTGTGTTGGGAGAGGGGCAGGCTTGCACTGACTTTGACCTCTATGGATGTGCATGCCAGGAGGGACAGTCAGTATTTAGTCTTCCCTGGTTGGGAACAGAGAATGTGTTTCTGTTGTCCATCTTTGCTGGGGACAAGTTCAGAGCTTCTGCAGGTGCCTCCAAAAGGGATTTGTCGACAGGACTATCAAAGGATAAAAGCCACCAAAACAAGTTTCCACGATCAACAGCAATGTGTTGATGGTGGAAATGTAGTGACCATGTTTTTCCAGCAGTTTTCAGTTGTCTTGATAAGGGAAACCACTAGGTATTAGGCAAAACTTCATGATGTCTGGTCCACCTTGGCAGTGTTATAAGCACTGGGTGTGCCCTACTCTTGACATGGGCCTTCTAACACATTTAACTGTAGGGGTGCTTCCCTGAAAACTGTTTCACTGTGTGTCCAGCTTGAGACAAGCCAGTGTACTTAGATGTCAGCTCCCTTCCATCCTAATTTTGCATGATACAACAGCCAGCCCAGCTTCCAGTCCAGCATTCTGGATCTCTCCATGGAGACATCTTCCTGGACATGGTAAAGCCACGCAGATGACTAACCTGAGCTGTAGTGAGACCAAGGCCAGATGAATGCAAGTTCTGCCTCAAGGAAGAGAGCTTGGCAGTCAGAGTTATAGGCAGGTAATTGGAGGCAGTGTGCAAAGTGCCACCACAGATTTTAAAATCTAAGAAATGAGAAAGAAGTCATGGGCTCAAAACCCTGTTGTATGGCGTGACAGTGGTAGTCAAAAGGACCAGCAGCCTAATTATTCTGATTCTTTGCAGGCATTTCAGCAAAGTAGGACTGTATTGAAGAACTTGTAGAAAGTTAATCAAGTAGGTCTGCAGAAGTTAATGGAAAAGATTGCATATGAGTTCAACACTTGGAGAACTGTTGAATGAGCTGACTGGAGGGAGGCATGATTTTTGAATGAGATGGGTCAATTAGGTAGGACACTCATGTATGTCACTTAGCAAATCAAAGAGCCTGAGAATAGTCCTGAGCGTTAGGATTCAGCTGCCTGTGCTTTCATGCTCCTCATGGTTGGTAGTGCCCCTTTTCCTGTGCCAAGGGATGCTCTCTAGGCACAGTTCTGGAGTGAAGATTTCCCTGGGTCTGTTCCCCAGAGGCAGCTGGATGCCATCACCCTGTTTTGGGGTTGGGGAGAGTTCAGTTAAGGAAGGACAGGCATGGGCTGTTTGGTGCTAGTTGAATGCAGTGCCCAGCAATGTTCCTGATTACGTTTATCATCATAGACAAAGCCCATGGGTGATGAAAGTGAAAACAAACTCCTTACACTAGACATGATCAAGAAAGTGGAGCCAGTGTAGGATGCAAAGAGAAGAGTGCATAGCCAAAGCAGTAAAGTAGGCAAAAAGGTCTTTATGGTAACATTCAGGAGGAATATCTGCAGGGCAGTGGGGGGTCATTGGCAGGACCAGAGGAAAAGGCAGTGTCATGACCATTATGTCAAGTCAGTGATCCTGGGCAGCAGCACAAGCTTTAGCAAATGGTGTGAGAATGGTTTTAGAGATGTTACACAGAATTTACACAACACCAGCAAACAAGGAAAGCCAAGTGTCAGTCCCAGAATATACTGAGAGCATGGTACTTCATTTCAAGGAAGAAACCCAACTGGTTTGTACTGGATTGTTACCTTTGTTTTCAGTGTCCGTTAAAGACATACATTGAGCAACATAAACGCAACTCTTTCAAAGCTGAAATTCTTATTATGATTATGTAAATGTTGTAAGTTGATTAAGTCATTGTAGTTATATTTTGGCTCATAGCAATGTCTTTATCAGCAGCATAATTCATACTGTAGCAGTTAGTATGACACTAGAGAGAAGCATCAGTTTATTTCTTAGAGCTAATTGGCCTCACTACATAGTTCAGAAATCATTGGCATCTAGTCAAACCCTACTCACAGAAAATGCACTACATTAAAACTCAGATTTGGCATTAGATTTATTGCTGTTAAATTTAAATGCATGCATGTCTGACCTATATCATTATTTTAAAGGTGTGCATCATGATGTAAATACTATAACACTGAGGTTCAATAGGTCTGCTTAGTCCATTGGGTACGTGGCTGTCACTCTCACAGAATTCTTTTGGAAATGTGAAATCAATTCCTTTAATCCTGTCTTTATTCTCATGTATTTTAGGGTGGAGAGACATGTAGTGTAAGCATTCTCACTAATTAATGTGTTCCTGGGGAGGTTAAACAAAAGATAGTCTTTTAAGGTGTAATTTTAAACAGCAGGAAATTTACCTGAGGTATAAGGAAGGAAAACATCAGACTTTATTTTACATTTCAGTTTCAGATTTAGAGAAGGCAAAGGCATGCCATCAGTCACACTAGTCTTGGGGTTTTTTCTTTCTTTTTTTTTCCCTCCCTTTTTTTTTTTTCCTAGTTTTAAATAGTTGTGCTTATTATGTCTTTGTTTAGTGCCTACAGCTGTTAAGAGCTGCCTGGAGGATGGACAGTGATGGAAGTTTCACTGCCACCTTTCTAATCTGTCCTGGCCCTTCTGAGCAAATGTTAGCACAAGTGGCAGAAGTGGGGGACAAGAGAGTGATGGATAGGGCTTAGGGAAGCAGGATCAGTGGTGGGGTGGAATAAGACACAGGAAAGGAAGATAAGTCTCTCTGAAATACTTCAGCATCTGCAAGCAAGAGCTACTGTCATCTCCAGAAAGCCTTGTTCGGGCTCCCTCAAGGTGGGTACCAGTGGAGGGGCCTTATCTGCTGATGCTGAGAAAGAAACACGTGCAGTGCTAGTTGAACCGACGTCTGACATTTAATTCAGGGTTTTCACTGATACCAGTCTGCTTCATCCTTCTAGTTTGAAGACTGCAGAGAAAAATCTCAGCAGCAGCAGAGCGGGTCTTGCAATGAATGAAAACTTAGTTTACAGAAATAGATGTGTAAAAAATGGTAAATCTAGCAATAAAACATCTGCCTTTGTTTTATACCAGTATGATGCTTGCAATGGCTTAAACTACAGAAATGCCACTGACATCTTGGCTGTTCAACAGAGCAGTGTTGTACCCTACTTCATCTTCCTAGGCCATGGAAAGAGAGTAGGAGTGGTGCCTGTGGACTGGTGAAAGTTTCTCTTTGTAATAAGATACAGGCTGAAAGCAAGCACTGTGTTATCTTTACAGCTGACTTTCATGTTGTAACATTTTAGGCTAATTTTCATCACAAATTAAGTTCACAGATTATTTTCACTCAGTGCTGGCTAATGCACGCCCGTGCCCACCCTCTTGTAAACCCAAGACAATCCACATACCTTTCAAAAGGCAGCTGCAGAGAAGTGGAAATGAGACCTGAGGCACTGAGAGATTCACACCTTATTAAAATGTAGGCTGAATTCCTTACAGATACCCGCTCAGGTATCTTGTATAATCTGCTATCGGGATTGTATCTCTGCCTCAGTTTGTATGACATTACCTGTTTTGAATAGGACAAAGGCTCACTGCTGCTGTCAGTCCTGTTCCAAGCTCAATATTCATCTGCTCCTTTGTGGATGCCATTTTTTATCAGGCGTGCAGAAGAGCATCCCTCTGCCGACCCTCCGTTTCCCGACTCATTGCTCTTTGGCTCACGCAATTTCTGGGGAGACAAGCTCAGACCTGGATGCTTCTCCTCTCCATGGCAAAGAAAAGGGATGTCTCTGGTGCCTGCTCTGCCAAGAAAGTTGATTCATGTGTAAATTACGGGTTGCTCTTTATTTGCTCAGTCCGTGGAGAGTGCACACACAGATAAAAGGCTCAGTGGGTCAGGGCTGTGTACGTGCCAGTTTTTCCTGTGACCGTGATGACAGGGTTAGGGTTCTTATCAAAGATTATCAGATGGGCTCTGATGTCTTATCGTTATTTATTCGTGGTGTAGCACATAAAAATAAAACTCGACACACAGGAGGGTTTTGCAGCATTTCAGCACATTGCAGCTGCATGGTGTCATTACCACCAGCCTTCAGTATCAGGAGTTTGCACATCTGTCTTTATACCGAAATGCTTTGCTTTAAGTATCTGTTATACCTAGAGTGAGAGCACACTCTGGGCTTCTCCAGCCCTCTGCAGGAAACAAAAAGAAAAAAGAAAAAGTGGGTGTTGTCTGAGCAAATTAACTTCTGAGATGTTGTATAAAGAAGTGGCAGAGGGAGGGTTGCATTGGTTTTGCACTGAAACCACTTTAGTGTTTGATTTCCTGTGCTTTAATTCCCAGTTGCATTGAACGGCTCTCAAATTCTTCCAACACCCCGTCTTGTGTCTCATTTAATAATGTAGTTATAATATATTTGTCTACTTTACAACTGTATTTATATTGGCATATAAATTGCAGCAGCTGGGAGCTGTGTGGGTGTGGCAGAAAGTTATTTGATCTACAAAATCCGTTACCTTTCACACAGTTGCCTTTCACTGAAACATAATAAAGAATCATTATGAGCCTATTAGCAGTGCTGATGTAAATGCATTTTATGTGCCATTTTCAGATCAACAGTTACCCACACAAAAGTAAAGTTGTTAAGTACAACCTTCTTTGTTTAAGAAGGCAAATCATAAATCAGGCAGGATATTAATCTTATGAAATGTAAATTCGAGACCCCAAGGGTCTGATCTATTGGGTCAGCTTCAGCTTAGGCACTGGGGGCTAGCCTTCCCTTCAATAACCAGTAGACAAAGTCATCTGTGCTAACATACTGCTTCTACTTCTGTACAAAACAGTGTTATGAATGCTTCTTAAAAGGCTTTTGTAGGGGGAAAGAGATAAAAAAAAAAAAGGCATGCCTTTTAATATGTTCAAAAAACATGAAATTAAATGGCTCAAGCTGGATTAGGAGAGTGAGGGTATAACTTGTTGCACCCGGGTTTTATATCTCCTGTGAGAATCTTTTCTTTTTCATTGTTATTAATGATATCACATTTTTGTGTATAATATTGATGCTGTTGAAATCACTTCATGGCTTTATTTGCCAGAGAGAACCTGTCTAAAAAAAGAAAGTTGTTTAATATTTTGAAATTCAGCTCATATCCGTTGTTACTCTTTTAGTTATTTAAATTGCATTTTGAAAATTCCTACAGTTTCAGAATCTAAGTTTCCTCTTGATCTTATCAATGCAGTTTGAAGCAAGTGTCTTCAAAGCCACGTGTAAGTGCAGTTTTGTCTCTTCTTAGGGATTAGCAAGGCCCACACTGGGGATAAGAAGAAAATTTGGAGTATGGTAAAAAGCCAGTTCTTCAGAGTCTCATTTTACCTTCTCCTGGACACTTCTCCAGTGCATTTTATCAGTCCATCCGGCACCTCTGGTCCCTGCTGTGGGGTTTGGTGATGAAACACAAGGAGGAACACCGTGCATCCTAGCTTGCATTAGGCACCTGGGAAAAGAAAGGTTTGGTAATTTGGTACAAAAATTTAGTTGGTAATACCCAAAATGAGCTGCCATGGGGGAATAGCAGGTTACATCCAGGTAAGAATTCAGGTGGAGTGTTTGGAACCGGGAGATAGGAGCTAATGATAGCAGTGAAGGCTACAGCTTGAATAAGTGTTGATTTAATTGTATTGATAAAAGCTGTGTTCTTAGCTGCCAGCTTACATAGCTTTATAGTATCCTTAGTTCTAGTGTGGTGTAGCCTTATCAGTACAAAAACACATTTTCTGAAAGGTATGTTGGTAACCCAGACTCAAGAACACTTAGGAGAGTTAGTTGAGGGATATGGGTTTTTTCAGTAATATCAACCTGTCTGTATGGTAAAGAAGTGAAATATTTGGCAGTTCTATATATATACAAATATGCTTCATGTATATAAGGATGGATCATAGTACACAAATATACCATTTACTTAATATAAGCAACAACATTCTGTGGCAATTTTCCTACGAATATATGTTAATACATCTGTGGGGATATATATATGATATAATTATATGACAAATAAAAATATTTGAAGGTAGTGGACAGATTTGTTTATACGCATACTCATTTACTTACCAGGATAGCCGATCTCAAATGCAGAATTCTTATTTACGTTGTGCCATAAACACACATTCATATATGTACAGAACTATATATTGCAGCAAGGAGCAAATGTCAGTGCTCAAAACAAGTCTTTACTTCAGAGAACTTCATCTATGGTGTACGTGAGTTCTGTATGTTAAATTTTGCTATGGATTGAATGAATATTGCAGCACACTTAACTAGGTGTGTGACTTTTTTGAGTGGGATCCTACATTGTCTGTATCCTAAAAGGTCATCTGTCTGGCTTAAAGCTAAAAGTGGGCAGATTTTTGGACGGGCTTGGTGTAGACTTGTGCACGAGAAGTGTATACATGTTTGCATGCCTGGTTTGTGTTCACAGGCATTGTGATTTATGAGCACAAGTAAGTAAATATGCTACAAATTATGTATACGCTTAAACTGCATGATATTTAAAAATTTGCATGCTATTTGCATGACATTTAAAATCTTATCCCACTGGAGCAGGCTCTGCTACCCAGTGGGGAGAAACAAGCAAGGGAGGTCATACAGCTAAAATTACTTTTGGCAACTTTTTCCATTAAGTATGGCACCATTGCAAAGAGGAATGCACGTGACTTTGTGGTTTCCATTATCTACCATTAATTAATAGCAAACAACCTTTGTGCAGTTTTAGATCAGAGCAGAGTTATGACTTCTAAGCAGCTACATTTCACATTCATGCAACTTAATGGCACAAAGGAAGTTTTGTTATTTATTATTATTTAGAGAAGGCACAAAAGCAACAACGAAACTAATGTAATGTCACCAAGTCAGTGTAACAGTAACTCTTATAGCTGTGCATCTCACTGTTTTCTGGATTACTTTGCAAATAATAAATCAAATTCCTCCTCAAGGTGACATGTCAGTAATTTCAAATTTGATTAGCTTTATATGAAGGATGTTGATACATTTCTACATGAATCTTTGATAGCTCAGCAGACTGACAACCTTAACACTTACAATGCCCCTTTGTGACAGTGTAGCACACTGAAATAATGTTAACCTACTTAAATCTATAAAACCTTAGGGATCCTGGTTGGGGTATGGCTCAGCAAGCTTGACTTTCACCTGTTCCTCCTAAGAGGATCTGGGACATGGAATAGCTGTTGAAGTATTTTGCTGGGTTTATTTTTAATGTCATAAATGAAAACAGATGGGACTGAACAGGAATGTCCAGTACTGTGCCCCATAGTTTCAGGCTTCCAGGTGAAGGAGATAAATCTCAAGGGATCCACAGGACATTTTATCCCCATGACTGTAGAGTCATGAACCATGCCACACGTAAAGGAAGGCAAAAAGCAGTGGGTTTCAGCACTGCTAACTGTTGTGGAGCATTTCTCTGTTGCTGGAGTGCTGTAAAAGTACCAGCTTTTCATCATTTCATAGTTAAAACTTGTTACAAATTCGTGGCTGAAAAATTCTTCTTAGCATAAGTGCCACATAAGAACAGATTTATGTTGCCACTTGTGTAATGATTTGTCTTTATTTTCTTTGAAGAGGTTACGGGGGGGGGGGCTATATGAATTACAAAGTTGGTAATTTTATGAAATTAAATAACTTCGCAGTATTTACATTTAAAGAGTGAAAAGCCAAGTTCTTTTAGTCTTGTTTTTATTCTGGCTTCAGATTTTTCACACCCTTATTCACACACTGTATTCAGATTATGTAAAAATTAGTCATATATCATCATACATGTCATTAGCCCTTTAAAGAAAACTCACCATTACCTGACTGTTACTTGAGAAACCTGCCAAGCCGTCTGCCACGCATCCCTGGAAGTGTTCATGGCCAGGTTGGATGGGGCTTGGAGCAACCTGGTCTAGTGGGAGGTGTCCCTGCCCATGGCAGGGGGTTAGAACTGGATGAGCTTTAAGATCCCTTCAAACCCAGACCATTCTGTGACTCTGTGACATTACTTTGAATTTGGGGGTGGTATTTTAAAGAGCAAGAACATACAAAACCCAAAATCATCAGTAAAGGCCAGCAACTCAACAAACTAATTTATGTCTTATGCACATGTGGCTTTCTATGGTGGGTTAGCTGCTTGGTTTCTAGCTTTAGAGAGTTAAATATATGGGATATATCTATTTAAGAGGCAAATGTTTGTGCTGGTGCCCAGTTTGCTTTCAAGACAAAGGGAATAGAAGAGTTCTTGTCCTGGAAATCTGACCAGTAGTTGGGAGATTTTTTACCAAATGTTTGAGAGGCTGATGCACGCTAGGCTACTGTTTGTTAGGGCATATGGATATATGCCCATGGTAGGAGAGACAGCATTTTCCTTTCCTAATGTCTCATGAAATTAAAAGGGTCCAGGTAGATGCATGGGTTAAGAGTCTCAACTGGAATAAATCAAGGTGCTATAAAACTGTTCCAGCTCGGAGCCATTAAGAACTGGGATTTTGTCATTAGCTGTTTTTGTACTGCACAAAGCAAAGGCATCCTATGGGGAAAAAATACTTCTGTGAGTACATACAACAACATCCATCATTGCCAAGTCCAGGAGGTATGTTGTGATACAGCACTAGTAAACACAGCAACAGTGGTTGGTAATATGTAAGAGATATTGGCCGTAAAACATGGATAGGAGTGTGCAACATGTGTTGTATTATCTGAACAGTAACATGATGCATGTGCAGTATAATCGTTGTAAATAAGCTGCTGCACTTGAATGTCTGTACAGGTGATTGCGTCTTTGGGCAAATTAATGTTTTCATAATTTGCCTGGCTTGTTACATATTTTGTGTGAGTATTAGGCATCTGCGTCTGAAACTGAGCATTTTATGACTTGACTGGACTCAGCAGATTTTCTGTATTTGAAATTGATCAGTTAAATTGTTGTTTGGGGAAAATTGATCCTGTTTGCTGCAGAGTGGCCTGTGGCTATGTTGCCCTTCCTTTTTGTCTCATTCAAATAATGATATCACATTCTCACAGAAATGTATGTGCTAGCAGTTGAAGCAAGGAAAAAACACAGTGCATGTTTGTCTTTCCAAAATGAGTAACTCGTTTTACATCATGGAATCATACATCATACAAAGTAAAAATTTAGAATCACAATTCTTTCCTATAGGATTAAAACTGCCATTGCTATGTTTATGATGTCTGATACGATTCTTCATGCTACTTTTTTTTCATTTGTTTATGTCCTTTTTTCACCATTCTGTTAACCAGACCTCATAAAATAAGTAACTGTTAACTAAAGCCATAGCAGCAGACTTCAGGAATGAGTTTGCAAATGCATGCAATGTGATTACAGAACAATGCTGCTTTCAGTGACCAACCATTCTTAGCTCCAACAAGAGCTAAGAATGAAATGTTGAGAATTTTAATGGATTAACATTACTCACCAATCTGCACAGTGACAGACCAGTTGAAGCTTGTGCTAGCACAACCATGACAAAGTACAAACATTTTGTTTTCTATACTTCTGTGCTTCTATGTATGGTGTTTCCTTCAAGGGCGGTTTGTCCCCTGCAGCAAGGGCAGCTCTGTAGCTACTTTCTTGCACCACTAGATTTGCAGAACCTTGGCTTGTGCATCCCCAGACTGAGTCAATGTGCAGTGTCCATTGGGATGGCCCTGTTGAGCCCATCACAGGTGTTACTCAGCTCCTTCTCCTCCTCTACTTCAGGAATTTTTGATGGACCACCTTAGGAAAAAGTTGCCAGAAACCAATTATTTTGGCATAACATGAGGTTTATTTTGAACAAGTCGGAGACCAGAGTAACAGACTACTATGAAACAAGGGTTGCCTCACTTACATGACTACAGGGGGGAACCTGTTGGTAAACACAATATAATTAAAAAAGATTATTGATCCCTTCAAATTACTGCCAGTCATCATCTAGTGAAGGACTGAAATAATGGAAACACAAAGCTTTCAATTGCCTTATTGTGTACCTCATTCATCTTTTTGCATAAGAAATTATTATTTATGTATTATTTCATATTCTTTATGGCATTTCCAACAGAATAATGCAGCTATGCAGGTTGAAATAATCACAGAACGGTTTGGGTTGAAAAGGACCTTAAAGCTTATCTGGTTGCAACCCCCTGCCATGGACAGGGACACCTTCCACTAGACCAGGTTGCTCAAAGCCCCACCCAGTCTGGCCTTGAACACTTCTGTCAGGTAGATTAAGATAAAAATATGACCTGTAGGTTAGTAAATATTTTAAAGGTAGCTTTGCTCTTCTTCAGCTACTGGGAAGTTAGGTGACCTGTAAGCTTTGGATATAAGAAGCCCCATGAACTGGGCCTTTCTGCTGGCAAAGATGAGAAAGCCAGCTCAAGTGTGAGTCATCTCCGCTTGAAGGAGGTCACTGCTTGTGGTGAGACTCCTGCCTGCAGATGCACCAAAAGCCCCTCATCAGAGTTTGGGAGCTTTGTAAAAGTTTTTTCCCATAATGAGATTAATTCTCTAATGATGTTCTTTAAAATAGCCATTAGTTTTTGCTTTAAATACCTGTTCGGTTTTTTTTTTCCTAACACTTCATTCATTACCTATGTAATGGCCAATATACGTTTCATAGCACTGTACTACATGAGTTTCCCATATCCGAACTGTATTACATTCTCCTCCATTTACTCATTGTACTGCATTATAGATGAAATTATTTCACATTCTGCTGCAAAAGCCCAGTCCCTTTGCATCAGCTCTTTCTTCTCCCACTGTGGTTCAGTGTAGGAGTGTGGTGTAAAAATGCACAAGTGATCCCCAAGGGCAGCACAAAACTCTATGCAATATGGACAAAAGCCATAGCAGAGCAGCACCAGTAAGCACTGTCCCCCTCCAGTTTCACCCCTGAGCTATTCTGGCATTTACTAAACTGAGTGTCCTTAACTTGCCCCTTCAGCATTTCTCTTAATGTAGTTTCCTCTGTGTAATTGTTTTTCTTTAACCATGGTAAGATGAAGGAGGAAGATTTTATCATGTGATGCTCTATTACTGCAAGTCAGGTGCAGAGATGGAAACTTCAGATACACTTTGCTGGTGAAGTGAGGTAAAGAAGCTGCAGGTATTAGAGCAGTAGATTGTTGCCTTCTTAATGAACCTCAGCTGAGGCAGAATGAAGCACTGACCCAGTCAGTCAGCTTTTTCTTTGCTCGGTGAGTATGAGTCTTCCAGAAGGTTGCTCTTGTCTACT
The DNA here is from genome assembly GCF_000696875.1 of Nestor notabilis. Classification (NCBI taxonomy): domain Eukaryota; kingdom Metazoa; phylum Chordata; class Aves; order Psittaciformes; family Psittacidae; genus Nestor; species Nestor notabilis. The sequence continues at coordinate 6,802 of NW_009909912.1, read as the reverse complement.
TTGAAGAGTCATATCCCCCTGTGGCCCCTGAGCTTTCTACCTCTTCTCCCTCCCCTCCATGTCTGCTTTCCCATCCATGCTGTGTCCAGACTGTCTGGTGAAGCCCACGCCCGCATTCCTCATCTCTGCATCCCAACCTCCTGTTTCAGGCAGTTTCCTGCTTTTCCAGGTCTTTTCTTCACCTGCAAACCCACCTCCTTGGTATTCCTGTGCCTCTTCTCTGTGAACTTTTTACATGGTCAATCTTGTCTCTTGGTCCACTCTTTAGAGGGGGGCCACGAGGATGATCAGGGGGCTGGAGCACCTCCTATGCAAGGACAGTCTAAGAAAGTTGGGGCTGTTCAGCATGGAGAAGAGAAGCTGAGTGGAGACCTCAGAGCAGCCTTCCAGTATCTGAAGGGGGCCTACAAGGATGATGGGGAGGGACTCTTCATATGGGACTGTGGTGATAGGGCAAGAGGCAATGGGTTTAAACTTACTCAAGGGAGATTTAGGTTAGATATAAGGAAGATGTGGGGGTGGTAAGGCACTGGAATAGGTTGCCCAAAGAAGTGGTAAAATGCTCCATCCCTGACAGTGTTCAAGGCCAGGCTGGACAGAGCCTTGGGCAACATGGTCTAGTGTGAGGCATTTCTGCCCATGGCAGGGGGGTGGGACTAGATGATCTTAAGGGCCTTTCCAACCCAAACCAGTCTGTGATTCTATGATTCTTCCCTCTGCTCCCTGGAACTAGTTATCCTCTCTGTTTCCATTAGGGTGCTTTTTATTTCCCTTCTCCCTTGTTTTGCCTGCATTTGGAGCACAGGACATAGTGCTGACATAGTTCCTGTGCCTGATGCCACAATTGCCTGCAGCAACTGGGAGCATCGGTTGCAAAACAAAAAAGTCTGGCTCAGCCCCCTCAGCTTTGCATTGGAGCTTGCCCATTACCCATAGCATCTTCTGAGGAAGCTTTGGCCAGTTCGGCTGCCAAATTCTGGGGACTCTGTGCTGAACGTATTCAAATGAGACTTTTCAAAGGCTTGTGACTAGACAAAAAGCTGTGTGGTTTTTCATGGGAACTGCAAAAGGACAACAGGAGCTCTACCTCCCAGATTTCAAACTGTTGCTGTGAAGAATAGAGACACAGAAGCTGCTCAGCAAAATTCTTGTAAGGCTTTCTTTTCTTTTCTTGTTCTTTTGGGTTTTTTTTCCCCAACATGTTTTCCCTTAATCTTATTTCCTGAAGTGACTACATCCTTTTAGTTGAAACGTTAAAAAATAATAATAATCAGCCTGAGGCAGAGACAGAGCATGAGAATTTTTATCCTGGATACTTAGCTTGGCAACGTTTATAAGCAGCTAAAAACAAGCCCTTGTAAAGGCAACTATTGAGATGCCCACCTACAGAGGTCCTCCTTGTGTTGTACAAAGAAGAGGATCAGAGTATCTCCATGACTCATTTGGGATACTGAACCCGATTAAAAAGTATCTGCTTTTCATATTTCGGAAATCCACATTCAGTAAAAAGGTGTCCTGAGGAAGCATTTTGGTTTAGCACTTCCCAGGCCATACCAAAGCTGTTGCATATAGTTGATTTGCTAAGCATGTCTGTAACAAATTTATTTTATTATTTTATTATTTTGTTATTGTTGTTTGGGTTGCTTGGTGAGTGTTTTTGTTTACTGAACCTCTTTTACTGGACATTTTTAAGATTCAACTGGACAGGGTGCTGTGCCATCTGGTCCAGGTCATGCTTTGCCTGGAAAGGTTGGACCAGGTGATCCTTGAGGTCCCTTCCAGCCTGGGGTTCTAGGATTTTATGGTTCTCCTTTGATGGTGAAACTTAGAAGTTTCACAGACGTTAGAAGGTGAGCCCAGTCAGCACTGTGCAAGTTCAGTGGCACGATGCTTTCAGGGTGGATCCTTAGTATCTTCTGGGCAGAAAATACAAAAATAATCACAAATGAGGTAGTTCTTCATTCAGACCATTGGCAAAAAAAAATTCCCACCATCACCCCTGTGCTGTGGCTTAGAGGACAAATCTTGATGCTTCCACCTATTGCCTAATAATGTTGGTTGATGAGATGCATTTCAACCATGAGGGCTGTGGATTTGCTTGCCCCACTTCTCTTCCTGTGAAAGAGCAGGAGCATCTGCTCCATGCATGGCACTGGGTGGGGTGTCCTTCCACAAGGGATCTACTCAGGTTTCTGAAAAAGACTCTGGTGAGCAGGCTTCACAGAATAATAAGAGTGGTTTGGGTTGGAAGGGAACTTAAGATCATCTAGTTCCAACCCCCTGCCACAAGCAGGGATGCCTGCCACTAGCCCAGGTTGCTCCAAGCCCTGTCCAACCTGGCCTTGAACACTGCCAGGGATGGGGCAGCCACAGCTTCTCTGGGCAACTTGTGCCAGGGCCTCACCACCCTCACAGGGAAGATCTTCTGCCTCATGTCTAACCTGAACTTACCCTGTTTAAGTTTAAACCCATTACCCCTTGTCCTATGGCTACAGTCCCTAATGAAGAGTCCCTTGACTGCTCCTTTCCCAGCTGCAGCTGCTCTAGTGGTCTTACTGCACCGAAGGCTTTTCGGCACAGAAGCAAGTCCCATGGAAATGCGATACAGCTGTATTTTTGCCTTGGTGTGTGAGCTGTCTGCAGGGAGAAAAAAGAAATCTTCTTTCCTGGACCCATTCCTCCCAGACATTTCATCCCCATCCTCCCATTGCAGACACCCAGATGTACAGATTGCAGCATGTGGCAAAGTTCCCTGTGCTGCTTGGCTCCTGGTTTCTCCAAATTCACACGGGAGAGATCCATGTGGGAACAAACCCCATATTTACCATGTCCTGCCTCTGCTGGATCACACTCCTTCCTCATTCAAAGGCAGCCCCATAGCTTTTCATGTGTCTGAATGCAGACCTGGAAAAGCAATACTGAAGCACATGAAAATCTGGAATATTTGCACTGTAAAACACTGTGGGGTTCCTGCAGAAAGTAACCATCGTGGCTACAGAGATACCAGTGCAAAGCATTCATGTCATTCTGTTGCTGGAGCTGAAAAACATGTCAAAACAGATGGGAATGTTGTTGACTGCAAGTTCTTTGCTTTTCAGTCAATCATAGTTTTTTCTCTTTTCACAACAGACTGGGAAAAAAAGTGTTCTCTTAATTTAATAAGGCAATATATTGTGGTTATAACATTTCATTTATCCCCAGACTAATGGGGAATGTGCTATATGTGTTCCAGCCACAATGCAACTTTTCCTCAAGTGCTTATATATGAGCTCCCCTCTAACTTTCCTCTACAGGAGACTGAGTTTTCATATTAACTCGTTGCAGGATCTTTTATGAGCAGGGACTGTCAAACTGTGCTTGTCTGTGCATTTGCACATGCTGATATCACTTTTATTTAGACTAACTTCAGCTCCCACCTCAATCTTGTTTTTCCCCATGCAGGGTTTTTTTTCCCTAATATATCAAGAGTTTGTTTGAAATTTGTTTTGAAAAAGAAAAAACCAACCTATGGTGCTTTAGACAAGCCAAACCAAATTGGAGCAGTAAGTATTAAAAGATATGCACAGGGCACAAACAAAAGAATTCCCAAAATGTATTTAAGTTATTTTCTTCCTGCTTTTTTAATATAATATTTTTGGGCCAACTGTGGCAATAGCTGATAATATAAATGCAAGATGACATAATTCCAGTTCAGTGATTCTTCTGAGAGAAATTACCCTGACAACTTCTTTTCATTTTGTTATAATTTTATGAAAAAATAAAAAGGGGGGGGGGAACCAACCTTGAGATTCTTAATGTAAGGAAAAGAAAATAATTCAATCACCATGTTCTGAAGCTCATTTAAATATTTCATCTGTCTTCCACTTCCAAATACACTTTCCTGGGAGGTTCTTGCATTTCCATCTCCATTTCCTGAAGTTTACCATCTTTCTAGCTGGAAGAGACTAAAGTCTTTGTCAGAATCCACTAAGTGGTTGGCAAAAGATCTCTATCATGACATGAGGGATCTTGCTTGCATTTTCTGGGAGCACCACAATCTGACTTAGTAGCACTGAGTCTGCTGGAAGACTCCACATGGAAAGATCAGTTGTTAGGTCATGACTGTATTTTGAAATTAAAATTGCATTTGGAAATTCACCAAGGTCATTAAGCTTCATTGTTTTCTGTCTTCGGGTGTTTGGGGGTTTTGTCTCTCTGGCCCGTAGGGAAATCATAAGTTGTTTCTTCAACATTGGGATGACTCTTGACGGCTTGAAGATATGGCTTTGGGCTTGATTGGTTGGGGTTTTTTTGTTGGATTGCTTTGGGGTTTTTTTGTTTTTTGGTTTTTTTTTTTTGTAAATGGAAATAGTGAATCAGACTCTATTTTTGAATAAGTATGGTCTCCCAAATTAGGCTGATTTAATTATTGCAATGGTTAAATGAAATGGTTAAAAACTTTGCTGCTTTGACACTGGATGATTAAAACTGGATTAGCAGAAAGACCCTGATTTGGGGGCTGCTTTCTGTCCAGTTGTGCTTTTCTTGTGGATGCAAGGCAGGACATGATTTCCAGGAGAAATCCCTGTCTGTCCCTCACCTGGCTAGTCCTGCTGAGCCTGCTCCAGCCACAGTTCAGCAGTGGCGCCCCACCAGTCACACGTGCAAATCCACAGTGAGCTCTTGCTCTTGAGGGTTTGTTTGATTGCATTTACTTGGGGTTTTTTTTCCGTGTTGTAAACTTACTATTTCCCTTCAAGTTCATCCCAGAGTTCTGAGTTCTCCCTCCTGCTGCTGGCAGACCCACCTCCCACACTGTCACTCATGCGTCTGCCTCCCTTAGACGAGGATGTCAGGTGGGATGTTGGCAGAGGTCAGTGCATCCCAGCACTCAACTTGTCTTCTCATCTTATCTGTCTTCAGCTTCACTCTGCCTTGCACCTCGCTTCACTGCTGCAATGCCAATCTTCACCACCTCATGCCAGTCTCCACCACCTCATGCCAGTCTCAAACTCATGAGCATATGGCTGGCTTGCTGCCCTTGCATCCCAGACATCACCCATGGCTACTGTTTGGTGGCATTGTTAGAAGAGGTAGGGAGCAAAGCGTGGACTCAAGGGAAACATGTCGAGGACTTCCTGACCAAACTGCTGTTTGCTGCAGCAAGAAACAGGGTTAAGCAGGGAGTGAAATGCAGCTTTACGGTCATTAATCTTAAATGCTGCCCCTAATGACATCTCTGAGGTTAAGTCACAGGAAGTGTGATATTATTCAGCTTAGTTAAATTTAGAGTAATTCATCTGCAAACCCTTTGCGAATTAGTGTTTAGTCTTAAATAGCTGGTTTCCATGATAGGGGAGATTATCCTGCACTGATGTGTTATGAATAAGTGTGTAGAAGCCTAAAATCCATGTGATGCGCCAAAAAAAATCAAGTTTCCAAGTAGTTCTGAGGCAAGTATGCAATTAATTTAGTTTGCAACACTAAGCAGCTGGGATGGCACCCTTTACAAAGAATTATTTTCCCCCTTATTTGCTCTCCCAGTGTAGATGCTGAGAATGGCCACTGGAGACAGGGTCTTTTGCAAAGCCATGTTTATGAGCCGCAGTGTTGGCCCTGCACAGCTGATCCTTGCTGGACACTTCACCTCATCGGGCTGTAGTAGGTGCAGACCTGTATTGATTACCATGACTTGCAAGAGAGAAAAATCTTTGCACTTCAGATTGGGTATAAATTATAAATAGTGCCTCCAAAGGCTGTGAGTTACAGAGATGGCATTCTTCTGAGACAGCCGCATGTAAAGCTATTGTTGTAGAGGTTATTAACTTTATGATTGCAGCACAGGTGTACTTGACCCACAACAATGATCATTGTCCACAAAACCGCACCATCTGGGTTCAATCACCTGCCTTCTTCAAGAATGTTCATTAGCAATGACCAGCAAAGGTCACGCTAATAAAAGAAGGTGAAAACTCACTGTATCAGTGTAAATTCACAGGTGAAACAGCACTTTCTTGCCATCTTTCTCACTAATAACAGCTATGCAGACTCCTGTAAGAATACATAAAAACGTATCTGGTATGGGTTAGCCATAAAGGACTTGTGCACAAGGGTTATTCACATCTCGAATTCTCAATTTTTTTTTTTTTTGCATTTTTTTCCCAGCAATTTTTTTATACTTACTTGACAGAATTAAATTTTTTATCAAAACTAACAGAGTCTGTCAAAATTACTCCCAAAACTTGAATTTTTAACTGCATTTGTTACTGAGGTTTTTTATTGTAGTGGCCAGCTCCATCTTCATGGCATTTTACAAATTCAGATGTATTTCCTTTCCGTTAGTCATAAAAAATTTACCGAATTTCCTACGAAACAATCATTCTCACCTAGAAGATCAACTCCTTATTTCTCTTATCATTTGGCGTAGGGCTGCTGCATTTTCACAGGTATTTCCTCTTCTTCTGCACTCACCACTATACCTGGGCAGTAGATGCAGCCTGTGTCCAGCTTTTTTAAATACCTGCCAAAGCCAGATTTGTAACTTTCTTCTCCTGTTAAGAAATAATAAGATGTGGAGAGAGAAGATGTGTTTGGTGGACTACTGCCAGCAAATGGAAAACGAAGGTGTTGGTGAGAAAAGACTTGATGGACGCAGTAGCAGTGAGGTGGAGAAGGTCTTGGTGAAACAGGGTTGAAGAAAGGCAGAAACTGATGGTCGATGAGGGCAGGAGAGCTGGGGTTGGTGGGTGGAAGAGGTGCAACAGGATCAGTTCAACAGTTCAGGAAGAGCTGTAAGGCAGTGTCGTGGTTCAAGCCCAGCCGG
>NW_009909911.1:14344-16979 GCF_000696875.1 Nestor notabilis | reverse complement strand
CTCGGGGATGGGGATGGGGGGACGACACGACACTTGTGGTGTCCGCTGGGCGCCCAGCAGGGACCGATGCTGGCATCGGGCAGCCAAGCTGCGCTAGGTGCTGCGGGGCACGGAGGGGGGCAGCGAGCGGTGCTGTACCCCCTGATCCACAGGGCAGGACCTCAGCCCCAGCAGCACCCCCTTTCTCTTTGCCAGCCAGCCACCACTGGTTGTACTGGTTGGACAGAGCAGCTGAGCCATGGGCTGTGCCCCCATCGACCACCCCAGATGAGGTTCCTCCTGGCACAACCCTCAGTCCCATGTGGCGCACCCCACACCTTGCTGACACCCCAGGGTGAAAGCTGGGGCTCAGGCCCTGGGCTCAACACCCACCTTGTAGTGCTCCTCATGAGAGTGCTGCCAGTCTGGCCTCAACAGTGTCTCTGGAGGGCTGGCAGCCCCTAGCACGGTGTCCTGCATCACCCTTAGCCTGTGCCATGGCTTATCTGGTGTGACCTGCAGCCACACCGTGGTACTGCCTGGGCAAACAGGCTCTGTGGGGCAACAGATGTGTGGGTATCATGGGCCAAATTACTGCTGGCAGGGCAGGTGACATGAGGAGCATCCTTCTCCCACCTGGTGAATCAGCCATTCACAGCATCTTTCCTTGCTGGCCCTTGCACCACCAACTCACTCCAAACTCATGACCACCTCTTTCTTGCTGCAGCAAGACACCAAGCCTCGGCTGGCACCACCCGGTGCCATGTTCCTCATATCCCTGAAGATACCCTGGGCGCTTGGCCCAGCAGCAAGGGGACAGCAGGGACACATCCTTGGGAGCCACTGGCTCTGGCAATAGGACTGTGACAGCCCCCTGTCACCCATCCTCAAGCTCAAGGAGGAGTTGCCCTGGGCCCATCGGTGCTGTGGGTGCTCCTTGGCAGTGGAGCATCCCATGGGCATCATCCACTAGCTTGCTGCTGCCGTGTGGCTCTGGGGACATGCCAGGGGAGGTTATCCCATGCTCTCAGCATGGTGTCTTAGTGTACCTAGTGAGTGTCACCCACCATGGTCTTCTCCCCATGGCCCAGGAAGGCTGTTTCTCCAGGTCAGTAAAGCTGGAGGATGTCGACAGGGGAGGACTGCTCAGGTCCACTGACCTCCTGGCTCCCAATCACAGGGGGAAGGAAGAGGATAGGCTGAGCCCCAGGAAGACCCAGAGGCCTTCCAGCATGTCAGGCACACATAAGGAGTTGGGCAGCGTCACCCACTGAGAGCACCTCTCCCACTGGTGGCATAGCCTGAGTGCATGGACTGGCTGCAGCACTACCCCAGGGTCTGCTGTAGGTCTGCAGAGGAGGGAGATGGGGGAAAGGGAATGCTTGATGCAGCCCATGCCAGAAAGCCCCATCAGGCATCCGATCGGATCCCCCAGGGTGCCAGGGGGAGTTACGGGTGCTTGGGCAGGAGGCTCCTCAATGCTGCACAGCCTCCCCATCATCCCTAGGCCTGTGTCTCGGGGGCTGTCGTGCCCCATTCTGCCCCAGAGACACCAGCATTCCAGCAGTGCGTGGAAAAAGCTTCCCCAGGGGCAGGTTTCTAATCACAAGCACTGGAAACCCAGCGAGGCTCAGCGGAGTCCCGGCTGAACACAGGCTTAATGCTCTGAGTCTGCCCAGTACCGCTGTTTTCCCTGCTGCTCTTGGCTTGCCCCATGGCAGCAATGGCAGTGGCTGCTCATGGGCATGGGGATGTCCCTGCGTGCTGTGGGATGCTGTGCCCAGGAAACAAAAGGGCCTGGCAGCACCAGGCACTCATGAGTGTGCCACAGAGGAATGAAGCTGGGGCAGGTGATGAGCTGGCGTGACCCGATGCCTCCTGGCTGGTCCTGCCAGCCCCGGGTCCATTGCATGCATGGCAGGCCAGGGTGACATGACCAGGGGGATGGGGCACCCAACCATCCTGCCCTTGCTGACCCATGGGCTAAAGTAGAGCATCCATGTTTGCAACAGTCTGTCACTGCCTTGTCAACATGGGATGGTTTGCTTCCAGGCACCAGTTTGAATGGTAGAATCATAGAACCATCGAGGTTGGAGAAGACCTTTAAGTGATGAGGACCTAGAGGTGGTTGGCTGTGAGGTGCCAGGGTCTGCCCTACTCACACAGGCCCCTGGGTTTGCACCAGCTTATGTGTGGCGTGGATGTAGCTGGTTTGGTGAAGTACCAGCACCATTAAATAGGTGCCACGCTACTGGCTTGGAGTGGCCTCGGGCTTCTCTGCCAGGACAAGGCTAAAACCATCATGAACAAAGCCCCTGCCCAAGACTCAGAGGGGAAAGAGCCACCAGAGGATCATTCCCCAAATGCATCCCACAATCCTGCCTTGCCCCTTGGCACGTATCCCTGGTGAGTGTACGTGTCTGCCCGTGCCAGGCACGTGTGAAATGGCAGGGAATGGGTTGTCACAGCTCTGCACTGGCAAAAACGGACCCATCCTAACAGGGGGAGCAGCAATATTCTGGCACCTACCTGCTCTCTGCTCCGTTCCCATGCAGACCCCCCATCCCCACCTGAGTGCCCATCCCAGCATATGCCTGCCTTGGTCACTGAGTCCTTCCTCCCTTTTTGGGAGAATCTGTGTCTGCGACAGACCACA
>NW_009909911.1:13900-14256 GCF_000696875.1 Nestor notabilis | reverse complement strand
CTGCCTTGTCTGTGGCAGGCAGAGCCCCAGGGAGGGGTGTGCAGCCCCCAGGGCTTGCTCCGGCCCCGCTGGGTGTGTTTGCTTGGCAGCAGGAGTCGATTGAACCTGCTGCTGCAGGAAAACAAACAGCAGCGAAGAAAACACCCCGCAAAGCCAGTGCGGGTGAAACTCTGGGCACCAGCAGGGCAAGGGCTCTGACAATGATTAAACTGGCCAACCCAGATTTCCCGGCAAGGCAGCGCTGGGCTGGGACCCGGTGGTTCATGTTATGCAAATCACCTGGATCTGGCAGCACGAACGTTTCGGGCTGGAATTCCCCTCGGGCCGCCAGATCGTTCACCCGCCCGAGCTCTAAA
>NW_009909911.1:8523-13720 GCF_000696875.1 Nestor notabilis | reverse complement strand
TTCCGCTCCCCTCCCTGTGCAGCTTTATTCTCGCCGGGGGATGCGCTTGGTGTTTTCTCGATGCACGCCTCTTGTCCCACCGTGGCTGCCAACCCTTCTGAGGGGCCAGCAAGAAGGCAGTTTGGAGGGGCCGCCCTCTGCCCCTTGTGTTTTGACAAGCAAACAGCAAGATTTGGCTCTTCCAACGAGGGCTAAGCAGGGGCTTGATCCCCTTCTGGTTGCAGAGTTACTGGGATGCGCTTCTTGTGATGGGTTGAGGATTGGAGCTGCGGGCACAGGAGTCCCTGCAGTGCGCCAGCCCGGGCGCTGCTGCGCTTGGGGCTGAGGGAGCGCTCGATGGCTGCGTGCCCCACGGCACCCGGCCCCATGGAGGGGCTGCACGACACCATTCTCTGCGAGAATGTCTCTTTACGCTGGCTGCCAGCGGGGCCGGTGTGGCCAGGCTGCCGGGACGGGGCTCTTCTGCACTTCCAGTGACTCCGTGTCCTGGGTCCCTGGTCAGCGCCGGCTCAGCCTCCCTTGCTCCTGGCCCCAGGGTGGTGAGTCAGGCCCTATCCTGGCCAGAAGGTGCTGGGCGGGTGTTTCTGCTGAAGTGACCTAAGAGATGACAATGGGTGGAGGGAGGGAGGGAGAGCCGGGACTCACCCAGCACAGTCCCTGTGGTGCTGCAGGTGCTGCAGGCTTGGGTCCTCCTGCCTCCACAGGGCCAGGGCTCACTGTCATCTCTCGGGACAGAGCCTGATGGCAGGATCTTGTGAGATCAGCAACATCTTGTCTAACTACATCAGCGCCATGTACCAGCCGGATGAGATGCAGCCAACCTTGGACATGCTGGGTCACCTTGGGGATGACAGCACCCTGGGGCTGAGCCTCCCCACCAGCCAGCCCCTGGCACAGAGCACAGGTAGGACCTGGGGACTGGTGGTGGCTGCACGGGGGAGCCAGCACACAAGGCAGCAGTGAGGCAGTGCAGCTGCCTTGGAAGAACACTGGAAGGTCCTTGTCCCACTGAGGCAGGTCAAGAGTTTCCACCATCCCTCAGCTTCCCCAGGGCTGTGCTGGCTAACGGGTTGCTGTAGGACACCTTAGGTGGCATAAGGTGCAGGTGCTTGGAGCACATCAGATGCATATGGGAGGTGAATGAATCATTGCCCACATCCCAGGGAACAGGGGTGCCAGGACTCACCAGGAGAGCAGTTTGGAAGCCCAGTCCTGGTATCAGGGGTCCTACTCTTCCAGTGGGACTGTCATGGGATGGCCCTGGGGAACACACCAGCTGAGCAGGGCGGTTCCCAGCAAGGACCTGATGGGATAAATGGCATCAAAACCAGCAATGGGGGGAGCTGGCTGTTGGCCTCCAACACAAGGACAGGAGCAGGGCACAGCACGATGACCCAGGAGCAGGCACTAAGTGCCTGTTAGTCCCATAACCCACCAAGCTCAGAGCCTGCTGCCCCCCGTGATCACCACAGGATTGGACCCGGTGCCCGATGGCAGCCCGTGCTGGGCACACGGCGCTGGCACCTCAGCCCTGCCCTGAGCCCCGCTCTCCACCCTTTGCAGACAAGCCGGAGTGGTTCAGTGAGCTCCCGTACTTCTGGACCAAGGTGCAGGTGCTGGAATGGATCAGCTACCACGTGGAGAAGAACAAGTACGACGCCAGCTCCATCGACTTCTCCTGCTGCAACATGGACGGGCACGCACTGTGCCGCTGCACTAGGGACCAGATGCGCCTCATCTTTGGGCCCCTGGGGGACGAGCTCTACGACCGTCTGCATGAGATCAGTGAGTGTCCCAATGTCCCCTTCGTCCCCAGGCCTGGCAGCAGGAAGCATGAGGCTGAGACACCCCCCACCACCAGCCCAGGACCTTCTGCCTCCTGCGCGCTGCAGGAGGCTGCCTGGCGGACACTGCACTGGGGAGGCTGCGCAGGGGGACGTGGGTGCACGGATGAGAGCCCAGGCAGGGCTGGGCTTAGCTCCCAGTAAGCACCACTCACCCCGTACCCTGTAGGCATCACTAATCCCAGTCCCCCACCTGTGCAGCCTCCGATGAGCTGAACTGGATCATTGACTTGCTGGAAAAAGAGAATGTGACTTCCCAAGAAGCCTTCCTGGACTGCAGCCACCTTGGTAAGAGGGGGGCCCCGACCAAGCCTCTTCCCCAGGGACCACATGCTGATGCACACAGGGCTTCTAACCCTTTCTTCCCTTCTGTGCCCCTTCCAGAGCTGGGAAATCCCTGTGCCAATGACTCCCTGGAGGACATGAAGCCCACAAACCCTTTCCTATCCACAGACTTCACCTGCTTGCCTGACGCCATGTCCCCAGGCAGCTCTGATGTCTCAGGTCAGTTTTGCCCGGTGAAAAGTTCCCTTTGCTTGTGCTGGTCTGGAAGATCAGTGGAGAACTGCTCTACCACCAAGGGCAGGCTTGGCTCTTGGACCAGGCTGTCTGCAGGGGCCTGGGGCAGGGTGAGGGGAGCCAGGGGAGAAGCATCTCCAGATGCAAGCAGCTGGTGGACATGAAGTGCTGTTCCTTTGCCTGTCAGGGCCTGTGATGTCCCACAGCCCCAACTCCCAGGACTCCGGTGGAAGTGACCTTGATCTCGACCCCACAGAAGCAAAGCTCTTCCCTGATGGTGAGTTGTTTGCTTCCAGCCGGGAGCTGTGAGCAGGGCTTCCTCCTGGGCTCTTCCAGCAGGGCATATCCCACCTATCAGTGAATTTAGGGACAACACCTGAATATCCATCCTCACACTGGGAAGGAGTGAAGGGATGAGTTTTCTGTGCACCCTGGGTCTATGCATCAAACACGGTGATGGTGCAGGCTCCAGGGCAGAGCTGGGGTAGCCAGGGCAGCAGTGAGCTTGGTGGTGGGAGATGGGTGAAGGCTGCACCCCGAGATCCTGGGCACTGGAAGCTGTGCTCATGACTGATCCCAGCTGGCAATGATACTGGAGGGGCAAGGAAGCAGCAAGGTTTAGTGAACGGTCAGCATGCTGCTCTGAGCATGGTGGCACAGACGATGGTGGGATGAGGCTGGAGGGAATGGGGGTACCTTCTTCTCAGGGGGATGCTTTCTGGGCACCGGGGCCTGAAAAGAGTGTGCAGCCCCTCATCTCTCCCCAACCAGCTCTCTCCTGTGCTGCTGCTCCTGAGGAGGGTGTCTCCGTGCCCAGGGAGGGGGGGACAGGCTCTGCATGGTGTGACGTGTCCCTTTCTCTGTATGCACAGATGGCTTTGCAGGGAGCACGAAAGGGGACAGCAAACATGGGAAGAGGAAACGGGGACGGCCCCGAAAACTCAGCAAGGAGAGCAGAGAGTGCCTGGAGAGCCGAAAGAGCAAGCACTGTAGGTGAACCCCAAAGTCCAGGAGCTCGGATTGCCTCCCCTAGTTCAGCTCAATGCTGGGGGGGAGGTGGGAGGAAGGGCCATGTCCACTGGCTATGCCTCTTTGCAGAGAGGGGTTTGGGGAGATCCAGAGTACAGGGACCCGCAGGAGCTTCCCTCCTCTACAGCCTGCTCTCCTCTTCCAGCCCCAAGAGGTACCCACCTGTGGGAATTCATCCGGGACATCCTGATCCACCCTGAGCTGAACGAGGGGCTGATGAAGTGGGAGGACCGGCAGGAGGGCATCTTCAAGTTCCTGCGCTCGGAAGCGGTGGCTCAGCTCTGGGGTCAGAAGAAGAAAAACAGCAGCATGACCTACGAGAAGCTGAGCAGAGCCATGCGGTGAGTGCCTTCCCCTGTCCCTGGGGGAAACCTGCCCCGCAGGGTTGGGTCAGCCCCAGCAGGGCTCAGCCTGGATTGCCCACAGTAGCTCCCCAGCGTGCGAGGCTGCATCCAAAGCCCTGATCCCACCTCCATCTCCTCCAGATACTACTACAAACGAGAGATCCTGGAGAGAGTCGATGGGCGACGGCTGGTGTACAAGTTTGGGAAGAACTCCAGTGGCTGGAAGGAGGAGGAGGTGCTCAACAGGAACAAGGAGCTGTAGGAGTCCTGGATGAGCTGGGGACTGACAAGCCCCAAGGGCCAGCCCCAAGCTGGGCTCCTTGGCAGGAACCTTTGCCTGCAGCTGTATCTGGAAGCTGCTGCCCCATGCAGGGGTGTGAAACTCTGAGCCTTGCGTGTGCAGGCTTGTGCCTGCTGGTGACTGTCGGCACTGAGGTGTTTAAAGCTGATATCTTGGCTCCAGTAGGTTATAGTAAACAGTTACGTCCCTCGCTGGATTCATACCTCCAAAACTGGAGTCACAGTGACTTTGGCTGCTTCCAAGCCTGGACGAATGCAAACAGCAAGAGAAGCTCAAGAAGCAGCTGGCACCAGTGAGACTCCAGCAGGTCTCCTGCTGTCACCCACCTCCCACCCGGGCAGAGCAGCAGCACAGACCTCACCCCGTCTGTAGGGTCCTCCCTCATCTCTGCTCGCTCCATGTTGAAGGTGCCCACCATCATGTTTGCTCCCTGTGGGATGGGTGAGGCCCCCCTGTGCCGCAGCTTCTCAGTGTGGTACCTGCTGAGAGAAGATGGGAACACTGTGGAGCTTCACCTGGCCCTGGAGTGCCCTCAGGGGAGAGAGGACTTGGGACAGCAGCACCGTTCTGCATTTCCATCCCAGCTGCCTGTATCTAGAAACAGACCTTTTCCCCAAAAAGTAGCTTCTAATTTATGTAAGACAAAAAAAAAAAACCCCAAAAAAAGCACAGAATGAATGTACAGATGTATTTTTTCACGAGTAAGAGGTTCCCATGTGAGAGTGCATTGCAGGGCACGCACGTGTCTTGTGGAAGGGGGTGATGCTCAGCTGGACTGAAGTGATGTCGCGGAGGCACAGACTGGCTCTGTGTCAGCCACAGCAGGGGGATGCCAGGCACTCAGCACCTGCGTGTGGCTTCCTCCTGTTCAAATGAGAAGGTAAAATGAATAAATCTCTGTTTGGTTGGGTTTTTTGTACCTCCCTGTTGTTTTTCTTGGCTCTTTTTGTTGGTTTTTTTGTCTTCTGAAAGACAGGGTGGGGACAAGACTCGTGTTACCCGGAATGCCCCATTGCATGAACCCTGTGTCCCACCATCCCTCCTGCCTGCTGGGGCCTGGGCTAACCTGGTCACCCACCAGCTTGAGGGAGGTGATTCTTACCTTCCGCTCTGCTCTCATGAGCACATCCCCCCCCAGGTCCTGCATCGAGCTTGCGGGC
>NW_009909911.1:6232-8180 GCF_000696875.1 Nestor notabilis | reverse complement strand
AGTGTTCAAGGCCAGGTTGGACACAGGGGCTTGGAGCAACCTGCTCTAGTGGAAGGTGTCCCTGCCCGGGGCAGGGGTTGGAGCTGGATGAGCTTAAGGTCCTTTCCAACTCAAACCATTCTATGATCCTGGTCACAGAGTCTTCCTTAGCATGAGGTGGTCTGCGTGTCCCTAGGCTGCTGCACGTGGGGTCTGGATGCCTTGTCTCAAAGCCAGCTGTGCAGGGGCATCTTGCACCAGCTCCCAACCCTTGGCTTTTCTGAGGACCCTCCAGCAATTCAGCCCTGGCGCTCACCTGCACCAGCTCCGAGCCAGAGTTTGCCAGTCACAGGTTGCTGGGAGACACATTCCACATTCATTTCCCCAGCCCGGCTGTGGGTCGTGGGCTGCAGGAGGAGCCTCCAGCCCCTCTGTGGCTCTTGCTCTCTCCCGAGATGGGAAGGGCCATCAAGAAGAAGCACAAGCACTGCAATAGGTGCAAAGCTTGCTCCTCTTCCAGTCTGGCTATTTGGGAGCCTCTCCTAGGACCTGGGTGCCTCTTAAGGACCACATCTTCAGGAGGGGGGGGACCACTATAGCCTGGCAGCATAGACAGCCCAAACATGTCATCTCATCTGCCCCTTGCTCAATGGCAACACCAGCTTTCCCCAGCCATAAGCAGGCAGAGAGGGTGCCCCAGGGGTGCTGGGAGGATCTCTCCAACTCAGAGGATATGTCTGTGGGGCAGCAAGAAGGGATTCACGGGGCTGGAGGCCAAGCAGGCTCTCAGCTCTGTTTCTACCCTGAGCTTGGCAAACAGTGGTCCCTACATTGCTCCCAGTTGGCAGACGTTGCCTGCATTCCACATTGAGCCTTTCTGAATACTGCTGGGCACCAGAGGTTCTTGTTGCCACCTTAACCTCCTGCTGGTGTACAGGACCCTGCTGAATGTGGCCTTGCAGGCGATAGCACTCCTCAGCTTCTGTCACCCTCAAGGGCAAAGGCCCTGGGACCCCTGTTCTGAGCTCAGAGCTTGACCACATCTCGGATGCCCAATGCCAAAGCAATGTCACATCCTGCTGGATGGTTTCAGCCAGTGCCTGCAGTCACTAAGGGGGGAGCCAGCCCAGCAGCGGTGGGAGTGAGGGGAGGCTTTGGGATGCCTCCAGGCAGGAATGGTGCGTTGCAAAGCCTGGGATGCCTTTTCGGTAGGAGGACACAGTCACTGTTCCCCAACTGCGCTTCCTTGCTGCTGGAGGCAGGGTACAGCTAAAAACCAGCGGTCCTGTCCCCGCAGGAGTGTGACATGATGCAAAAGAGGGGGCGAAATAAGCCCTCCGAAACTAGGTCTCTCATGGACCGTCTCTGCTGTCTCCTGGGCTGTCCTGGCTGTAGCAGCTGGAGCTGGTCCCAGTTTTCCAGGAGATGGGAAACGAGATGCATCCAGGGGCTGGGGGAACCACGGGCCCCGCCGCAGATCTCTGACTCACTCCCAAACTCCTCGTGGCCATGACCCTGGGTGCTCGGCTTCTTCGCTGGCAGCCCTGGGGCTGTGGGTTCAGCTGAAGGACTTCCTGGAGGTGCTGCAGTGGCACCAAGGGCACAACCCACCTGCTTTGCCAGGGGCAGGAGGTGCCCATGGACCAGGTCCAACCTCTTTTAATGGCCATGCCCATAGGAGGTGGGCACAGGTCATGCCACACTCACCCCTGCAATTGAGCAAGAGAAGAGAGAGGGTCTGCAGACACGCAAAGTCCCAGGGATAACAAAATCAGACGGGAGACCTCAGTCCCTCACCTTCTAGTGCTCTGGGTTGCTCCCAGATCCACATGCTGAGGTGAGGCCATCAGGGTTGCCCTGTGGTGCAAGAAGAGGTCCCAGTCCCTGGGTGTGAAGCAGGAGCCAGCCCATGGTCTGGGCTGCAGCCAGCCCGCCGTCCCGTTCCTTGCGTAACATTACTCCGGCAACC
>NW_009909911.1:4613-6177 GCF_000696875.1 Nestor notabilis | reverse complement strand
CCGGAGCTGCCGCAAGGAGCCAAGATGCTCAAGCTGCCCACACAAGCGGCATCTGTGGGAGCGGGGTTGGGATGGTGCCTGCGGGCAATTGGGGTGTCTGGGGAAGAGACAGGGCGAGCGGGACAAGCTCAGCACCCAGGCCGGCTCTCTGGGGAGCTGTCTGAGCTCCTCCTGGCTGCCGTCCCTCTGAGTTTGGTGGTGTGGGTGAGGTGTTTATTCTCCGTCAATAGATAACCCTGGCAGGTTGGCAGGGAGAGGGGAGCACTTTGTCACGCAGCCTCTTGCCCTGCCAAGCGCACCTTGTTTGCTCAAGCAGTTTCAGTTTTTCTCCCCGCTGTGGTTTGTGTTACCTAACTGGCGCGGGACAATGTTTAACCAGCTCCAGCAGCAACAGGGAACATGTCTACCTCGCCTCCTGTGCCCTCGGTTGTCCCCGCTGCCCGCCGCTGCCACCCCACTGCCACGTGAGGCTGGGAAGTCTTGGCGCAGAAGCAGGGGGTCCATAGACCCCTCAGATGAATGGGCACCTTGTGCCAGAGGAGGAGGCACAGGCTGGGGGACCAGATCCTGCAGCCTCCCATGAAGTCTCTATAGGTCCCTGGGGTGAAGAGAAGTGGAGGAGTGGAGAAAGGGGAGCAAGGGCAGACACACACCCCCCAACACACACTCAGGGTAACCTCTATGCAACCTCCAAGCCCGTATTAAGCCAACCCAACAGAGCCTCCCACAAAAAAGAAGTGATTTATTTGGGTTTTCCATCTCCTTGGAGGTGCCTGGATTTTATGGTTGTGACAAAAAAAGGGTCTTTTCCCTCCAAAACAACCTCTCCTCACACGTTTACAGTGGGCTCTGCTGGGAGACCTTTCCAGCCGAGTGGTCCCAGGTTGAACATGGTTCTGGCACACAGTTCCCATGAAGATATCTTGGTTGTCCCTCAAGTCTGAGCGTTAAGGAGGGTTTTCTCTCCCCCAGAAACGGGGTGAGGGGAGAGGTTTTGGCTGGGCCAGCAAGAAGGTGTCCGATATCCCACATGCCAGACCATGAACTGCCCTTGGGCACAACAGCATGACTTGATTTTCCAGCTGAGCTGGACCGTGGCCACCCTTGCAGCGGATCAGGGTGGACAGGAATGTGGTGGGGATAGGGGCAGCCTGTGGGAGGCAAAGACCATCTCCTGGGACCCCCTGCTCTTCTTTCCACTCCCACAGCCTGTTCTACAAGCTCACTGCAGTCCATACTGGCTTCCCTCCCTTATTACCCTCCCCCTGCTGCCCCTGGCTCAGCCCCACTGCGGAGCAGGACTGAACCCCATAGAGGGAGTGACTGGGGATGGATGTGGGGTCCCAGCTGCTTTCCCATTGCCATGAGCAAGGCAGCTCCCGGTGGCACAAGGATGGAGACTGGCCCCAGCTCCACAGGGAGGGCAAGAGGAGAGAGCCCAGGTCTGGGGCCTGGGCAGCACCTGGCCCAAAAGGAAGGTTGGCTCAAAATACCCCATTTTTCCTTTCCTCAGCGGAAACATTTCTTTGGTGGGGCTTTCCTTTGGTGTGTTTCTCCCAGGAAA
>NW_009909911.1:1018-4557 GCF_000696875.1 Nestor notabilis | reverse complement strand
AAATTGTTTGGTCTGGTCCTCCTAAAAGCATCCAAGGGAAGAACGCCTTGGAAGCCCATGGGAGATGCTTATTGCAGCTGGCCTTGCTGCAGCTATGACAAGAAACCCCCTTCCCACTGGATTTCGCCTGTCCTCGCCAGTCCCTGGCCAGACCCAGGCTTGCTTTGTGCTATCCAGGCTAGTATCTCCCAGGTTTCAGGCGTGGCTGTACCTGGAGGAGGTGTTCAGGGCTCAGCATGGACAGAACCAGGCTCCAGAGTACCCAAACTCTGCCACACAGATCACTAGAGAGCAAAACCATCCGGCAGCTTGGGCTGCCCAGCTGTTTGGGGTGCTTTTCTCTGCAGACCAACAACCAGCTGGCATAAATATGCCTGGAGAAGCATCCTCCTGACGGGGCACCCCATCTGCACACCCCTGAGCTGAGCTGGGAGCTGCCAAGGTTCACCTTGCACTAAGCTGTGCGAGTTCATCTCATAGGTGGACCTTCACGGGCAGCGCTGGGGACGGGATGCTGCTGCTGGGGGCATGGTGTAAGGGATGGGGTGTTACACACCTGCACTTCTGGTAGATGAATTATAGGAGGGCTGTTGCTCAGGTGTGATATGGAGGGCAAATGATTACCCAGGGGTACACGTCACAGAGGAGCTTAGAGGGACAGTGCTGCCACGGCAGGCTCAAACCCAGCCCAGTTTCAGGGCTGGGCCGGGGGGTCTGGCGCTGGGCAGGCCCCCAAGGGGTGGTTCGGGCCCTGGGCACCCCCCCAAGGCTGCCTCCCTGTGCCTTGGGGTACCAGCAGCTACCTGGGCTCCCAGACAACGCTTCCCCCACACCTCCTGCCCCAGAGCTTCCAGCAGTAGCTGCCTGGGGGTGTCTGAGCTCGTCCGGGATGAGCTGAGGGAGGTAACTCTGTTCAAACCCTGGCCTGTTTGGTTGTTAAACAAGAGAGTGGCTGGGGCTGAAAGCCACTATGGTGGCTGCCTGGAACCAGAGGCAGCAGGAAGCCAGGGGGTGAGCACACTGGGGAGCATCCCTGCATGCCACACGCCTCTGCCCATCTTCCCCTTTCTCTGCGGCTGATGCTGCATTCACATTCTTGCATCCCACCCAACCCTTGCCTCCAGCCAGAGCTCCTTAGGTCCTCTGTTTGCCTTCCTGCCATGCTAGGATAGGACCGGAGGGCTCAGGCTCCCCCAACAGTTGTGTCTTTGTTTCCCCCCTGGTGATGGAGCACCAGGCATTTTCCCCGCAGCCTGGAAGCAAAGCAGAAGCCACCCTGTCACCCATGGGGAGGGATGGCACCAGTCCCTCTGTCCCGTGCTGTGCTTGCTGCTTCTTTGGGACGCAAAGCTTTATTCCCACCCACGTCTGACAAAGGGTTAGGTCCCCAAGTCTGTTCCTGAGGCCTGCATCCTCCCCAGCTACTGCTCCTGCTGCAGGAAATACCAGATCCCAGACTGCCCAGGTCAGGATAGATGTTCAGCCCTTGGCATCTTCAGAAGGGTGGCACTGCTGGGTCTTCTTGGGTGGGTGTCTCCCAGCTTCCTCCCTTTCCGTCCCCCTCCCTCCACCGCTGCCACCAAAAGTCCCAGTTCTATTTCATTTTGAAACAAAAAGAAATGTTCACTGCATTCTTGTGTCCCGGCCAACTCTACCCTTTGTTATCCACCAAATATGGCACAGAGCCTGGCACCGCACCAGCTTGCAAATGGAGTTACTGGGCAGAGAGCGTGAGCTGGAAAGTCCAGGAACAAGAGAGCATGAACTGAAGGTCCTGACTGAGCTCACAGCATCACTGGCAGGGTGGCAGATGCTGAAGAGGCTGCCCGGGGTTCTGCAGACCAGCCTCCTTCACACATGCGTTTCACCTCAACAGACCGATGCCTTCTGAGATCTGATACCTTCTCACAGGCAATCACGCACCTCCAGCTCTTCTCCTGCCTCCTGCTGAGCAGACTATGTGGAAACAAACTCAGAAATCCTTCGTCAAACCATCAGGATGTGTGGTCCTGGAAGGCCTTTGTCTTGGAGAGGCTTCCTCCAGGCTTGGTGGTGAGAGCACATCGGGATGCTGTGGGATGTGGGAGACAGAGCTGTGTTAACTGATGGGCTGCAGCTCCCAGCTGATACTTCATTTCCTCCAGTCTGACCAGATTCATTTCACTGCGAGGTCCCCAGTAGCCCTCATCTCCCCCGTTTCTTGCTCACCTTCCCATCCAGCCATGGCCACATCCTCACTTTGGAGTTTTCAGCTGAGAATCCAGGTAGTAAATTAAGGTCTTTGAACCCACCAAACCATTTTGGGTACATCAAGGCACTGGTCACTGAACTCCTCTTTGAAAGCCACAGTTATGAAAGCCAGTGTGGCCAGGACACTCTTCCTCGGCCTGACCTGCCTTGCTGCAGCATGGAGGTGTATGTGCAAGGCTGTCCCAGCTCTCTGCCTTCCCCACTGAAGCACCTGTGACAGAGCACTTAAACCCATTCAGTCAGAGAGGAAAGAAGAGAGGAACGAGGTGGTAGAAAGAGAAGGAAGATTAGGAGCACTGGTGTCTGAGATGCGCAAGAGAAGATGCAGCGAGTGGTGGGAGCTGGAAGAGAGAAGCTGCCCACCCTGCTGCAACACCACATTCGTGGGTGCCTAAAGCCAGGCACATGGAGAACCATCTGCTGAGCACTTTACTGAGTCTATCAGGCCTGGGTGAAGAGTGCAATCTCGATCTGGGTGCTTTGGGAGATTCCTGGCCTCCAGCACCAGGTATGGCATGAAGGCCATCAACGGCCAGCGATGTTAGAAGAGCTCATGGGGGGGATGTGGAAACCGTCACATAGTCGGTGTGTCACTCTTCTCTGGGCCAGGGAGGTCGGGACTGCCATGGCAATGGATGGGAGCATCACGCCTCTCCTGTGCCTTATTTCTGGCAGGGCTCAAGGGGTCGGTGAGCAGAGGTGGAAGACAGGTATAATGTAACGTCCAGCCTGCTGTACCATATGGATTTCCTTGCCTGCTGGTCCCTGAAGGTGGTGGCTGGGACAGTGAGGACATCCCCCACATCAACCTCTTCCAAAGCTCCTAGAAGCACAGCACAGGTGACCCCTGCCAGCCCAAGAGATGTGTCCTCTCACTCGCCACAACCATCAGCGCGTTCCAGTGCCCTGCTGAGCTGCCGGCGCGCCCGCTGAGCACGACACATGCTCTTGCATCAGCTGCGCTCTTCTCCAGAGCCTCAGGGCAAAGGTCTGCTCAGGGTGGAGGTGGCAGAGCTCCCTCCATCTCCAAAGGATGGGGTGAGCCAGGGAGATTAAGATCTTGGCTGTGAGGAGCTGAGGATCTAGTCCTGGCCATTCAAACACAAAGCCTTTGAGGATGTCCCTTCATGTTGATCTGGCCGAGGGGAAAATCCCATTGTCTAAGCTTTCTTCATGCAGGGAATTGACCCTCTAGGGTGGCAGGGTCGTTGCTGACACAGGGCAAAGTGACTTCCACCTGCAGGTGAGCTCCAGCAGCCACCATGTCCAGCCCCCAGATGCCCGCCTCA
>NW_009909911.1:0-969 GCF_000696875.1 Nestor notabilis | reverse complement strand
GAGCTCCAGCAGCCACAATGTCCAGCCCACAGATGCCAGTCTCAGCTGGGGGCATCCAGCTGCCGAGGTGCCGGCATCATGGAGCAACACGGTGGCAGCTCCTGTGGGATCTTCAGGCTTTCCAGAGAGCTGAAGCTCCTCTAGTTTTTGCCTCCAGGACTGCAGACAAGCAAGTGCAGTCCTGAGCATGGTCTTGGGCAAAGAGTCCTGAGAAGAGAAGGCTCCTACAAGAGAATCTCATTGCTGAGTTTCAGCATATGCTTTGTGGGAGCCACCTCCACCACTGCCATTAAGACATGTTTTAGGGGGCCAGCAGGCTGAACTGGTCGGAAGCCCAGTGCCTAAGCCAAAGGAGGTGCTGCTGAGCTTGAGGGGAGATGGGACCTCTGGGGCCCACTCCTGTGGGTTGAGACCATAGAGCATGTTCACCGGATGCATTGCCCCAGGACCATAACCCACCAGGACAACCTTTGCACCTGCACTAACAGCCTCTGCGTTAGTGGCACCAAGCACTTCTGGTGCATGAACAGCACCTGATAGAGTGGCCACAGTGCGGGTAGTGTCCATCAGGTGATCTACATGAGTTTCCCAATGTGGAGATCCGGAGATCCCAGCCACCTTGCTGGGTGTCCCAGTTTTCTTCCCTGTAAATTCCCAGTGTGCCCAGCTGAGCACAGCAAGACCTAGCTCTCTCTGGCACCAGGCTCCAACTGGTGTCTTTTTGGGGTGCTGGCCTTGCCAGGAGAAAGGCTCAGAGCAGGCAGCAGGTCCACCAGGATGGACAGAAAGCATCTGGCCCCAAGTCAGCTTCAGCGTGTGGCCAGGATGGTCTGGGTAGGACCCATAGGGGCAGATGGGCACCGACTTCCCCAGGGCATGCGGGGGGAAGCCCTTCACCTTCCCCACCCCAACAGGGTGGTGTGACCCGAGTGTAGGAGACCCTGCTCCACCCGCGGCACACGGAGACAG
>NW_009909910.1:635-997 GCF_000696875.1 Nestor notabilis | reverse complement strand
GCAGGGAAGCGGAGGAGTAGGCAGGGTGCTGCTCGCCCTGCCCAGGCTCCGGCCAGGCTGCAGCACTGGTGTCCGGGGGAGCCAGGCAGGTCGGGGGCTCTGGGAGAGGGAGGGCAGGACACACAGCAGTGAGAGCTGGAATGCCCATGGCTCTAGTCCCTGCGGCTCTGCTGCCCTGCTATGGCACAGAAGCCAGGCACCTGCCCTGCTGTGTGCTCCCTCTGGGACACCCTCTTCTACACAGACACTCTCCTTATCCCAAGGGCAGGTCTGTCCCGCTGCCTGCACTGGTGATAAGGGTCAGTGGGCTCCTGCATGTGCTTTGGCTGCAGCTGGGCCAGGGCGGGTGCAGCGCCCACCAC
>NW_009909910.1:0-353 GCF_000696875.1 Nestor notabilis | reverse complement strand
TGCCAGGGGCATCGCTCACACACACCCATCGCTCCCGGTGTCCTCAGAAACGTGGAGGGTAAAGGAGGGTGGTTGGGACATCCTGCAGGGCCAAGAGGTCTTGGTGGCACCAGGCTCCCTCCAGTATGTGCCCTGCCATGGTGAGCAGATGGGGATCAGCCACGGCACCCCGATTTTCTCAGCTGTCCGGGGAGTGCCGGCCCTTGGGACAGGGATGGAACCGGTACCGGGGCTAAACCCGTGTCTAAATCCGCGAGGAGCACAGGGCCAGCCCGGCCCGGGACCAGCGGGCTGGGAACTCCGGCGGGACAGGAAGGAAGGGCGGCAGGCGGCGGCGCAGGCTCCGCCGAGCG
>NW_009909909.1:546-750 GCF_000696875.1 Nestor notabilis | reverse complement strand
GGCATAGAGCACCCGTGGGGACCCACAGCACCCATAGGGACCCATAAGGACACACAGCACCCATAGGAACATATAGGGACCCAGAGGGACCCTCAGCACCCGTGGGGACCCACAGCACCCATGGGGACACATAAGGACACACAGCACCCATAGGGACACGGCACCGTGGGGCCCCCGTGGGGCACGGCGCACCCCAGGGGACCA
>NW_009909909.1:0-334 GCF_000696875.1 Nestor notabilis | reverse complement strand
CCGTGGCCCCACCGGCACCCAGGGGGACCCACAGCACCCAGGGGGACACGGCACCGTGGGGCACCCGTGGGGCACGGAGCACCCGCGGGGACCCATAGGGACCCATAAGGAGACACAGCACTCATGGGGACATACAGGGACCCATAGGGACACATATGGACTCATAGGAACACATAAGGACACACAGCACCCATAGGGACCCTCAGCTCCCATGGGGGGACACAGCACCCATGGGGACCCACAAGGACACATAGGGACACACAGCATCCATAGGGAGCCATACGGACCCATAAGGACACACAGCATCCATAGGGCGCCATACGGACCCATAAGG
>NW_009909908.1:0-916 GCF_000696875.1 Nestor notabilis | reverse complement strand
GCATCACCAGGATGCAGCTCCCTGATCACCCGGCGAGTCCATGCCGTGCCTCTCACCCTGGCATCAAGCCTGGAGGTCTCATGTGCTGCTTCACAACACCACCAGCCCCTGCCACTGTGCAGGAGGCTACAACCCGCACCCAGCCTGCGCCCCGCATGGTGTGGGTGCCATGTGGGTGCCCCGGTGCCGTGCCGGCGTCCCCGTCCCCATCGCCGTCTCCCCGTGGCACAGCCAATACTCTCCCACTCAGTTATTTCTCGCCGCCAGCAGCCTGACAGCCAGGAAGCCACGAAGCTAAACACACGCGCAGCCCTGGCACCAGCCTCCTCCTCATCCTCCTGCTCCTCCTGCACACAACACGCCAGGCACCCTGTGCTGGGGCACCCTGAGCCCTCCAGGCGTCACACACCATTGTTACCCTGCACCATCGAGCACCCAGCATGGTCCAGTTTGTGGGGTGGCACAAGGAGGATGGAGATGGGGAGAGGGCACCCATGGCTGGGGGTGGCTGGGACCCTGCACCCCGCAGCATCACCCTGAAATGGATGTTGTGTTTGGTCCTTTCTCCTGCAGGAATGAAATGCAAGCAAGGAAACTCATCCTCGTGGGATAGGCAGGACCATACCTCCACCCCAGTGTGCACCTCATCCCTCCCGCCTGACAGGGAACAGCCAAAGCCTCTTTTCCAAGGCGGGTCCGGCTGTCTGGAGCCTTGCTGAGGCCAGCGTGGGATGCAGGGTGGGATGAAGGGTGGGATTCAGGGTGGAGGGTGGGATGCGGAGTGCAGGCTGAGGGGTGCAGGATTCGGGGTACAAGCAGCACTTACATCCTCAGAGCAGCCCGAGGCATTGGAGTGCAGGAGCTCCCCAGTGCCACCCGTCCCCCCCATCATGCCGCCCCACAGGCACTATGTGCA
>NW_009909907.1:0-574 GCF_000696875.1 Nestor notabilis | reverse complement strand
GCCCCGAAACGAGCCCAAAATACCCCAAAACAGCCCGCAACCAGCCCAAAATACCCCCAAACGGCCCAAAACCAGCCCAAAATACCCCAAAACAAGCCCAAAATACCCTAAAAGCAAAAATTTTATGCGTAAGGTAGGCATTGCAAAGTTAGAGAAGTTTGCAGAATTCAGCATAGTAATAGGATGTGTTTGCTTGCTAACGTCTCTGCTCACTGCAATAGCAGCTTCATTTCTGGAAACATAAAACACTTTTTCTTTGTGATTTATAGGAAGATATTTAAAGTAATTCAGTTTGATAAGTAGGTCTTTCAGAAATGATTAAATGCTTCCTGTTCTCTAAAAAAGAAGTAGATACATGCTTTAGGTTTTAGCATACAGACTGGCAAATTGCTTCATAATGCTTTCTGTCTTTTTTGTATCCCTTGCTCTGAAAAGCACCAGCCCAATATACCCTGAAACGGCCCAAAATACCCCAGTATGGCCCAAAACCAGCCCAAAATACCCTGAAACAGCCCCAAACCAGCCCAAAATACCCCAAAACTACTCAAAACTAACCCAAAAATACCCCAAAACT
>NW_009909906.1:748-10675 GCF_000696875.1 Nestor notabilis | reverse complement strand
CTGTGGTCGCTCGGTCGGTGTGCGCGGTTCCGGTGCGTCGCGACAGCCGTCGGCCTCGCCAGAGCACGAACAGTCCATTGCTCGTGTGCGGTGGGTGAGAGACTCCCTCTAGGGACACCGCATAACGGTTTTCCCACACGTTAAAGGTGCTCGTTAAAGACGTTCAGCGGTTAATGCGAGGTTAATTGGAGAAGCACTCGATTCTGCCGCCTGAAGCACTTACCCGAGGAGCTGGGGGGTTGTGAGGAGAAGGTATGAAAACTGCGCTGAACCGTCCCGGGGGTGCACCTTCAGTCCTTCCAGGGTTGCCCTTAAGCACCCTCCAGTCCTGCTGACGCCTGCAACGACATACTGAGGAGACATCACACCTGGGGGACAGTAATTTGTGTGACGAGTTTTGAGTTCATCCCCTCAACATGTAGAAGTCAAAAGCTTAGGGCACCTGGCTAAGAGAGGATTGGGGGTGTGGGGGGATGGACAGGATGACAGAGACACAAGTTTTCCTTGCTCAAGCCTTTAGTTCTGTAGGGGTATTCTCATCCATTCTGCAAGGTAACTTTCTGCAGAGATGACTCCGGAGACCCTGTGTGTGACAACATCTTGATGGGAACAAATCAGGCTTTGCAACATAGATGTAGAACCACTCCCCTGTTGTTACTGCACTTCCTCACTCTAGAGACACTGGGAAATTTCCATCTCCTTCGTTCCCATTTGGTCACAGTCGGCTTTCACAAATGGTTCTGTCCAGCTGCTTTTGTGGAAGGAGCCTGAGCAGAGGGCACGGGCATGGTACCACTCAGGTGCTATGCTTGTCCCACAGGCTGTGCCTATAGGACAGAAGTTTGGGACCCACAAGGTTAGCAAAAGCCCCTTCTAGCCCCATTTGCCAGCCTGAGTCTACAAAGCCCCAGTACTGCCCATGCAAAGAGATTGATCCCTGAGGTCCTGCTGTCTCTCCTGATCACTTACTGATTTTGCAGCTACCTGGTTTTATCCTCCAGAATCTCCGCTTGAATTACAGACTCCAAAGATGTGAGGTCAGACACCTCGGCATGCAGGGTTGTGGTATTGGAGAAGGAGGCTGCAGCGTGCATCCACATGGGAGGGAGCTGATCCTGCCTGGAGGGCCATTGTGCATTTGAGACCTCAGTGGTCTGTGCAACAGTTAAATGAGTGCAGCCACAAACGGGGTGACCTGCAGGCCTGTGTTGTGCTGTAGGTATCCCATGGCCACAGGATAAACTCAGCCAGCTCACTGTTAGAGGAGTGGCGGGCAGCTCCCATGTTGTACTGGCAATTACACTGCTCCACGGTGATGACCATGCCTCTATCTAAAAGAGCAGTGAGAAGTTGCTGTGTGAATATTGTTTCTGTTTGACAGTAGAAATGACGAATAGAGTTGGGGTTTCTTTGTAAGAAAATCCTCTAATAGTTTGAATGACCACAGTGGGGGAGCCTTTTCACAGACAGGGTCTTCATGATGTGCTCTGATCAGAGGCCTTTTGATGCTGAATTGCATATGGTTCTCAGCATCTGAAATGCTGTAAGGTAAGCAGTTCTCTCTTTATGGCGTTAACTCTAATGAACTGCATTTTAAATGATACTTTGCAAACTCTGAATGCCTTTCGTACTGGGACCATAATGGACCAGCATGGCCTGGTGCAAAAGAGAGGAAATGCTGTCTTGTGTTGCCATTGATAACCTGCCTTGGGAAGAGTGTTCAGTTTGTCTAATTCCTACTCCAAGCTGAAGGTGGAGGGTTGTCATCAGGGGAACAGAAGTTGTAGAGAGCTTCCTGCAACATATGTGGAGGTGAAATCAGCTGTGGAAAAAGCATGATTGAAGATGATGGAAAGCAGCCAGCCAAGTTACAGTGGGAATTTCTAATATAAATTAACTATAAGCAGATTAGACTGGCAGCTCTTTTAGCAGCTTTGTGGCTTTTGGATGTTTGGCCAGTAACACTTGCTTCCTGGTACCACTGGGTCAATGAGGTAGGAAAATTCATCCAAACAGGATTCTTGGGGCTGTTCCCACAGGACACTCAATCAGTGGGTTCCCTCTTTCCTTCAATCTTTGGCCTCATAACATGTAAGGCCACGAGTCCTCACAAGTTTTGAGATCAGGCCTGCCCTGGGTAACAAGGGTCAGCTCTGCAGTAATCTTCAAAATAAGGCTTTTCTTTCTTCAGGACTGTGATTGTCCTCCTCCTGTATTCCAGCCCCACTGAGATGTGGGCTGCTTGTAACCTGCCAGCTGTGTGACCTTGACTTTGCAAGAAATTTGTAAGCCATAGGAAATGGCAGAGTGGAAAAAAACTTAGCAAGGCAATGGACAGTTCAATTATTTCAGCTGGACCGAACACATGATTGTAGGAAAGAGGGAACTACAAGTCCTGTTCTTGCTTGGGTACTGTGGCACTGCAACTCCTTAGAAAAGCTATGCCCAGTATCCCTTCTGTGTCTCTTTGCTCCTGGCTGAACTCCTCCTCTCTGATACTTACCTTATACCATTCTACATCTGCTTGTGATTGCCCAAAATGTGGGAGGCATGCTCCAAAGTGCTTCTTTCTCCCTGAAATACAACTTCACAATGACTAGAAATGGCATGTTGATTTGGCTTGTCTCAGCTAACCAGCTACCAACTCCCCAGCTGCCAGAAAGCTTTAGGCATACAGCTGCCTATTATGATTTCTTTCAGGTGGTTGTCTTCTTAAAGAAGAATGATTTTTAGTCTCTGGAATATGTAGCTCTGTGATGAGGAGGGAGACTATAAAGAACTAAAAGCTGGTATCTGTTTTCCACGGGGTTTTTTGTGTTCCAAAAAGTTAGAATTATAGTGCAGTGTCAGGACAGATAACATGGAAGGCTCTCTCATACTCATATGCTGCATATCCAAGTAAATAAGATCAGTTATTTTCAATGTATGTGGGTCAGTTGTTTTCAATATATGTGTAGCTTTCAACTCCATTTTTTGTTTGTTTTTTGGAAGAAGGGCTTGGTTGCGTGGAAGCTCATTTGTACTTTTTTTCACCAATACCAGGTAGCTTAATAAAACTTATTGCTATTCAGGTGGCTTTGCCTTAAGGGAGAACTTGTAGTTGGAATTCTGGATACAGTTCATAGACTAGTGCCTGGGAAGCCATAAGATGTGATGTCCATTGATTTTGATGTGATAACGACTCAGCTATATTCAGGTCTGCCTCAGAAAACAGATCCTTTAGTCTGTGCTGATGAAAGAAATACGGATATTAAGATCATACTCTGAAATTAAATTTACAGTCACAAATAGGGCCACACATAACAAAACAAGATCATATCCTTTATTGGAACCTGTGACATATCACCAAAATATTTGGAAAAGAATATTTTGTCTAAGTATGCAATTGAAGTAGGATAAATGAATTTGGAAAAAAAAAAAAAAAAAAGTACCTGAAATGAATTGTAGTGGGCAACAGACCATTGTATCCCTCTACAACAACTTTTATGTGTTTTTTTTGTCGTCCGTAGTGAAAAAATACATTGCACATAACCAATCTGGTAATACACTATGTATTTGCTAAGTTTTGCCACACGAGTGCACTGTTGAATAAAAACCACACTCCATCCATGCTTTAAGTTATGAGGTAGGACTCCATTTCGAAGTAACCAGGATATAACTGCTGGAGCAAAAGCAAACAAGCTTTAGAAAATACATAACAGCGATAAAATGGAGTTGCATTGTAACCATGCTGTGTATTAGTAACAGGAGCTGAGACCCACGTACCAGGAAAAATACTGTTTGAATGAATAGAGCTGATACATTTAATACTTCAATGAGGCTTATTCTGCTTTCTCTACATAAATCTGAATTTGATACACAATTTTTGTAAAATGCCATCATATTTAATTATGTCTTTTTTAACATAAAAAATAGTTGCAAATGTGGATCTGCATGATCATATCGTGTTGTCAAGACAGAATGTTACACTACATGAGCCCCTCTGCCTTTGTGCCATCATGGAGATGACAAGAAATTTTGCAATTAGAGTGTTATCCACAGTGTCTGAGGTGATAAGGGAAAAAGGCAGATGCCCTGTGGATAAAGGTATACCATGAGAGAGAAATTGGAGATGTGTTTGGGGAAGAATAATCTTCCATATACAGTTCATGAAGGAGAGTATGAGCTTGTAAAGCAATAGAGACAACTGTCAGACATAACCAGTATCCTCTATGTCTGAAATGAATGTTAGTTGAAGAAACCTTAGCACATCATGGAGATCAAAATCAGGGATCTAAAGTTAAGTGTTTTTAAGTTTCAGGTTTAGTTCAGTTTTAGGCCTACCATGAAAGCACCTGTGATTTCTACAGACACCCACTGACAATGTAAATATTTAATCTCTTTCTGAAACTTGATTTGGGTATTACTGTAAATTTTGTATAGTGTGCCCTAACCTTATGCTTTGCCTTTACATTTGCTTTCAAAATGGAATCAGTGTTACTAGACCGTAAATGAACAGCTAGTGGCTACAAATACTATATAAAGTAAGATGAACTACTAGGCAAAATCCAACAGGTTTAACTCCTTGTATTACCTGTGGACATTGTCTATATTTTAGAACAGGTTATATGTTCATTCTCAGAGATTTATATGTATTTCTCAGAAAACATGTAAAATAATTAACAAAAAAATTATGCTAACCCTCTTAAATCCGAAGGCCCTCTAGCTCAAGTTATTGTCTGTCCCAACTTTTTCAAGATTACTAATAGTATTGTCATAAAAGAAGATATCATCATTCCACTGCCCTCAAAGAGTCATTTAGTTGCAGTTTTACATTCAGTAGAGTATGTCAGTCTGTCTGCTGTTCAGCTGCTGATGTTCACAAACCTTGAAAGGATGTTTCAGCTAAGCTTCCTCCTTCCATGATCTCGACAAACTTGATTATTAACCATAGGTTTAAAAGTTATTGGAGAGGAGACACAGACAGACAGTACAACTGTTTAAGCCTCAATTCCTTGGAAAATCAGGGTAGCAGGAACTTACTATCTCCAGCACTGCACATTTTTACTCCTCTCTCTGTAACTGCAACACAAGAAAGACAACAAAATTGCTTTGTATAGACTTAACTTTTAATTTTGTGGGAGGTTTTGCAGTTATACTTTACAATGTCTAATTGCAGAGCTGAAACTTGTTTTTCATTATTCTGGTATTATAGAAATGGCAGTTATTTCCCTTCCCCATTGCTGACGAGTGCAGAAAAGATACAAAAATATAATTTCAGTAGCAAAGAGAGCTTTTAAGAGAGGCTAGATATGGACATCGAAGTATATAGAGAGGCAGTGTTTAGATGACTATAACGTTTGCTCCATCTACTCCCCTTTCAGTTCCTTTACAATCATTTAAAGACCATGTTCTACAGTATCTGAGAAGACTTATCACAGGCCAGGGCTAAAACTGAAGTCACACAGATATGAATGTCTGCTTCTGACAAGGGAAAAGCAAACTCCTCAGAATATGTTCATGTTATCAGCAGTTTTACTGTATGCATTATGTGTCACTATGCCTGGAGGCTGGCATCAACAAAAGAAGGTCAAACAAAAGAAGCTGTGGCAGTGCTTAGTCACCTTATACATTGAACACACGTACAAGACAATACTTGTATCCTACTGTACCAGTCCACCCATGAAGAATAGTGGAAAGACTGGGCAATACTTGAAAAGTATAAATTAAAAGGGTGATCTGTATTTCTGGGTAATTGCAAATACTGATGTTTGTTCTGGAATGTTTTCATAAAAGTTGTAGGAATCCATCAGTGAAACTTGATTAAAATGTAACCATCTTCAGTCTCATCCAACCACATCTCTTCTGTATATCTGTTTTGACTCTACATTCAAAGAAAAAACATTATTTCCAAATTGGAGATTTAGAAAAGTCAGAGTAAATAGATGAATTAATATTAATAATTAATATTTTTCTTAATATTAATTTCCCAGAATCACAGGATAGTTGATGTTGAAACAGACCTCTGGAGGTCTTTTGCCTCCATGCTTAAAGCAGGGGCAACTAGAACAGCTTGCTCAAGGCCTTTTTCAGTTTGGTTTTTACTATCTTCAAGTATGGAGGCTCCACAACCTCTCCAGACTCTCATTGAAAGTCCCCATTGAAATCATGACAGCTGAAGAGAAAGAGAAGTTATCTGTTTTTAAAGATATAGCATGGCCTCCCTTTGTGTAACTTTTAAAATGAAAACATAAACATTTGGAATGTCCTTTTATATTGTGTCACTCCCACGCTTTTGAAGTTAGCCATACTCTGGCTTGGAATAGAAGGGCTAAAGCCAAAGTTAATGTGACTCAATCTTGAATGTAAGAGAAGCTACCGTAGTCCAAGGACGTATCCCGACAGCCTACATGTTCTCCTCTATGTGCAGAGAAAGGGCATGACTTAGAACACTGCTGGGTATTGTAGCATATTACTGTGCCATGGACCACTTCTGCTGATTATCCCCTTGCAAGTGAAGAGAGCACATCTCTTGTGATCTCAATTCAAGAGACATCCATCTATTGTACCTGGAAGCACCAAATATTATGTAACCCATAATGACTAAAGAATAACTTCAGTAACATTTAGTGTAAGAACTCTAGACTTCAAGAAATGTTAAAAAATACTAAAATGTCATTGGAGCAGACATAGCTTCTGTTTATACAGCACCATTTTTTACTATATTGTGTGTGTTTTTAAGAGCAGAGGTTTCTCAAAAAATGGTAAACTTCAGGAGTGGTTAGTCTTCTGTTGTATATAGAAACACATGGAAGTTTAAAAAAGTGCCTGCTGTTTTGAGTAGTAGACAGCTTCACTGCACAGTAGAACAGAATTATTTAGTGACAGTTTGAAAGTACTGGGAGCAGTAGATAGGCTACAGCAAACTCAGTTTAGTCCTATAAATGGCTTTGGCATGATGTAAACAGGATGTAAAGTAGGATAGATGCTCATGTTAAAATATTCTGAGAATATTAAAAACCCCTACAGTTTCCAAGAAGACAAAAACGTATCGGGAGATTGCCATGTCAGTTTGTGTCAGTGACCTGCTAAATATATTCAGTTTGATATCATAATGCCTTTGGGAGAGAAA
This sequence comes from Nestor notabilis, assembly GCF_000696875.1. Classification (NCBI taxonomy): domain Eukaryota; kingdom Metazoa; phylum Chordata; class Aves; order Psittaciformes; family Psittacidae; genus Nestor; species Nestor notabilis. The sequence continues at coordinate 3,564 of NW_009909906.1, read as the reverse complement.
GACCTGGATGTAAAGAAAAGGAGGAACTTCTCATCAAAATATTAACATAATGAAAATGTAATCTGTATTCCTGAATAGTAAATCCCTGGATTTTAGATTATAAACTCTCTATTCAAATCTAGAGCAAGTAGTTTTGATCTGACATCTCCAGAATACAGAAATGCTACATTTCACATTAGTCTTAATGTTTTCAATCACCTTCATTGAAAATGTTTTGGATAGCCTTTCTGTAGAACATTACTATTTGTGATCAAACTTTTCCCCAGGGTAAATCTGACAATACAGTGGAGTCAAAATTAGAAATAAGCTTTTATTTCTGATCTTTTTTTCTGCTACAGTCCATTGGCTATGTTTCAGTTTTGTTCCAGCTTTAGAGACTCTGAGTTAGGTCTCCTGCAAATTGCTTGCAAATCAGCTGGCTGATAAAATGTAGTTGCTGGTATTTAGTGAATGCTCAAAGTTATTCATGCAATAGCATGTGATACCAGGAAACCATTCCTTCCTCTCATTGCTGCAAATATTTACTTTTTGCGGACAAATACTCTTTTAACTAAAAAAATCTGAACCAACCAGTTTAGGCAGTTGTTTTCCTTATTACTTTCCATGCCAATAATTGTACTAAAACTAATTTTACAGTAATTTTGCTGATATTTTTCTTAATATGACTGTTTTCTAAAGACTATTGCTTTTCAAGATAATTTAATATGAGATACTAATTTGAATTAAAAGAAAAATTTGAAGATATATTAAATGATGGATGGGACCTAGCACTGTAACCATAGGGATACAGTTAATAGGGAGGTCCACAGCTAATGGAATACATCCAGTTTAATGGCGAAGCTAGGAAAATTTAAAGCAAAACAAAACACACAAGGAAGAAGAGTGAGAGAGACTCATTCTCTCACAGTGAGTGACAGAGAGTGGAAAAGAAAGTGACAGAGAAAGGAGAAGAGAAATGTAGGAGCAAAGAAATAAATGAGGTGGGGAGGCTGAGAGATACAAGAATGGAAAACATTTCCCAGTGGTCAGACAGGAAGAGATGTGGGGGGTGCTCCCCAGATGAGTGTCCTCCCCTGGTTCCATCTCCAGTGGAGCACATGGTCCCCCTAGTAGTATATTTTCCATGATAACTTGATATTTTTCTTTAGGGCCTGGACAAACTCCCCATTGGTTGTTCCTACTTTTGATGCTGTTACTGGGTGGGAGCACACCCTGGTCAGGAAAGGTGCTGCACAGCTGGTTCATTGCTAAGCTTTCCGCCAATATCCAATGAACTTTGGGATACAATAAACTAAAACCACTATTTATTGTTGAAGACCGCTACTGTTCTGGATTTAGAAAGACTCTTCAGGCCCAAAAATGCTCAATGACATAGCCAATTAAAGTTTAAACAACAGCAAAGTTTAAAAGAAACTGTAAAGGCTAAGACGGAAGGTCAGCTGCAATGTGGAGGCATCCTTAGTATTTACATGACTTAATCCACCCAGATTGTATCAATTATTCTAAGACTCTTTGTGGCTACTGATGGCATACGCTATTGTTCAGCTATTTTACAGTAGTGTTGACGTAGTGTGTTATAATGTTCATGCGTTTTGTCATTTAAAAAAAATGTACTGTGTTGCTGTGCCTGTAAGGACCACAAACACTTCACTTAAACCTGGGATGTCACCTCATGGCCCAGAAGAGATACAGCCTGTAAGGACAATTCATGTGACATGCAGTCTACATCTTGCAGCCTGGCTCCATCTGCTTCTTAGCAAAACATGCAGCTGCTGCACTGTCATCAGATCTTCACCTAGTGTAGCCCCTGAACAACTGTATTAAAAAAAGAATAAAACACTTGCCACATCATGCATATTTCATTGCATTTGTCCTTGTGGTTTAACCTGGTGGGTAACTAACCACCACACAGCCTCTTGCTCACTTCCCTGCTCCATCAGTGGAACTGGGGAGAAGATGGTAAAAAAATAAAGTAAAATTTGTGGGTTGAGATACAGACAGTTTAATAGACAGAAACGGAAGGGAGATCATCTTCATCATCATCATGAATTAAAATATGCAAAACAAGTAATGCAATTGTTTGCCACCCACCAGCTGGGGACCAGCCAGTTCGTGAGCAGTGGCCCCAGCCAGCTTTCCCCTAGCTTATATAAGAAGCATGATGCCGTATGGTCTGGAATATGATCCGAGCGAGTTGAGGGGTCCCTCTGGGAAAATTCCCCAGGGTTCCTAGGGAGCCCTTTTCTCAGCGGGTCCTGCAGCTGAGCAGAGAGGGTCCCATTTACACCTGCGCAATTAGTTTGGTAACACCATTGACATAAGCGAGTGATTTCTCCTCGTCCTTCTACTTAAGAGTTAACTTTGCTACAGCACCTCCTGAACCTGGCTTCAGACGTTTCTTAGCTACAGTCCTGTTTTGGTTACAATAAATTTTGTCCGAAGGTCATAAGGTACTAAAACTGTCAGTTACAACGATTTATCTTATACGAGGATTTTTTTTTTTTTTGAAAGTTTTGCCATTATGTACAAAACCATCAAGTTTAAAGTTACTTTAAACTGAATTTTCTTATTTACAATGCATTATATTTCATTTTGTACTTCCTTGTCTGACTGGTACAAAGTCTATTGTTCAAATATTGGATTTGAATTTGAAGAGCATCCTAGGAAGAGGATTAAGTACTTCTTGTAACATGCTGTTTGCGTGTTCAAGAAAAGGAAGTTTATATAAATGTGAAAATGAATGATTCTTTTCTGCATTATATTTATGCCAGTCCTCTTATCTTCTGAAAGTAAATGTTGTTCTTTGTAGCAAGTGT
>NW_009909906.1:0-203 GCF_000696875.1 Nestor notabilis | reverse complement strand
CCCCCCTTCCCGGCGGCTTCGCATCTTTCAGCAGCTTCGCCTTTCCTGGCGGCTTCGCTTTTTACAGCAGCTTCGCGTCCAGCGCGGATACTCTCATCGCTACTTGTCATCACGGCTTTGCCTTTTTGGCGGCTTCGCCCTTCCTGGCAGCTTCACATCTTTCAGCAGCTTCGCTTTCAGTGGCTTCGCCCTTCCCGGCGGCT
>NW_009909905.1:0-1485 GCF_000696875.1 Nestor notabilis | reverse complement strand
GGAATTAGCCGCCGACATCAAAGGCGAGCAGGAAAAAGAGAGGCAGAGGCTTTGTTTACTTGAATCAAAAATAATTTGTGGCAATGCATCTTCTTCCAAGGCAAACAGAGCCAGAGCCTCTCTGTGCTAATTTGGGAAGTTGAATGGGAGTTAAATAAAGACATGGACCTCTGACAGGGAAACAACCCATCTCTGGCGCTAAAATAGAGCCTTGGAGAGTGGTCAGCAAGAGCCTGAGGTGCTGGGGAAGGGCAGGAGGTGGGTGCAGCACAGGGCTGGTAACATCTCCTGTGCTGAGCCTTGTGTCACAGCCAAGGCCAGAGCCCAGCAGCAGGGCAGGGCTGGGTGCCTGCACGGGGAATTTGTGTCCTTTGTGTTCTGGGGTGTTCTATGCGAGTGTGCATCCACTTGCTCTGCCTCGGACCTCAGCTGGGGACCCCAACGGGCCATCACATGAGACACCACCCCTCAGGAGCCAATGTGCTTGGCCAGGACTGCAGGAGATGAAGCATCACCCCCTGTCACCCATCTCTCACGACACCCTAAATGGCTGGCTCTGTTCCCAGCATGGACACTGGCACTGGGACTGTGTCACCAGGGATGGGGCGCTGTGGGTTTGTTGGGATGCTCTGGTGCAGCTCTGGGAGCATTCTCCATTAGGGAAGACTCTGCTGGGCTCACCTGTGCTCTGTGCAGGGGCACAGGCCCGTCACAGCCAGGGGGAATTGCTTGTCAGTATTTTTAGCCAGCAAAGCCTGAAATGATCCGAGATTGGAGCACAGGGAGCACGGCGCTGGAGCTCGGGACCGCAGGGGCTGAGCTGCTCCGGGTGAGTGCCCGTCTGGAGCTGCTGGAGCAAATACCAAGGAAAACAACTGCAAGTGCAAACTCCAAAGCAAACAAAGCCACAGCCTGAAGGCTGCGTCTCTGCTCCTGACGGTGCTGCTGGCTCCGGGGGCTGGCACAGGTCAGTGTGCCAAAGCCAGCCTCTGCATCTGTCAACGCCAGGTTCTTGAACAACCAGGCAGAAAGTGTGTGCAGTGCAAGGAGATTAAGCCGGTTTCTCTTCGGTGAGATGCTGAAGGGGAGGGCTCCAGCAGTGCCGGTGCAGGCTCCAGTGTTGCCCCTGCACCTGGCATGCTCCCCCAGGTGAATGTAGGCTGATACTGTCCTTAGTGACACAGCAAATGGGGGGTTCCCTCAAGGGTAATCCTTTAATTGAGAACATGGGCTGAAGAGAGACCCTCCACCAAGTGCAGGTATTTGCTAACAGTTGTGGGGTGCCAGCCCTGATGCAGGGAGGGAGGGGGCCAGGGTGCTTCAGCATTCCCTTCCTATCCAGGTAAATTGGCAGCACTTCAAAAGGAAATAAAGGAGGATGCTGAGGATGATGCTCTTGGAGAGCCTCTTGAAAGCTGTGTCGTGGCACCCCAGTGCAGGGTGTGAGGGAGCACAGCCAGGACCACCAGTGCATCCCACGGGATG
>NW_009909904.1:3249-4212 GCF_000696875.1 Nestor notabilis | reverse complement strand
CGGCTCTCCCAGGGCAGCTGCACCTTGGCCCGGCCGTCCACGCGCCTGTAGACGTCCCAGAGCCGTGCGTTCATCTCACACTCGTGCACCTCCTCATTGATGGACGAGATTAGCTCCTTCACCAGCCTCAGCGCCCGCGACAGGTCTGCGGAGTCGCCCTCGTTGTCTGGAACCAAAGGGGTTGGGACGTGGTCAGGGTTGGACCCGATGGGTTTGTCCCATCTGCTCCCGACCCCGGTACCTTTGGAGTTCTTCAGGATGCGCTCGATGAGCACCGGGTACTTGGTGATCCTCTGTGTCACCAGCAGGATGCACTCGGGGACGCCGTGGCGGCGCAGCAGCGGGGGCCCATGCGCCATCCTCTGGCCAGGAGGGAGGGATGGAGGAGGAGGAAGGGAAGAAGCACCGTCAGCAGGGACCAAACCCTGCCCCAGGGCTCACAACCATGTCAAGAGGGAGAGCCATTAGAGAGAAGACACAGGAATGGGTCAGAGATGTGGGGATGGGGATGAAGCGATGGGGATACAGGGACAGAGTAGGGGATACAGGGACAGAGTAAGGGACACAGGGATGGGTTAGAGACACAGAGATGGAGAGGAAGTGATGGGGACACAGGGATGGGTCAGAGATGTGGGGATGGGGATAAAGAGATGAGGACACAGGGATGGGAATGATGCAATGGGTATGCAGGGATGGGTCAGGGATGCAAGGATAGGGATGAAGCAATGGGGACACAGGGGTGGGTCAGGGATGCGTGGTAGGGACGAAAAGACGGGAACACAGGAATGCGGATGAAGCAACAGGGACACAGGGATGGGTCAGAGATGCAGGGATGGGGATGAAGTGGTGGCGACACAGGGATGGGTCAGAGATGCAGGGATGGGGATGAAGTGGTGGCGACACAGGGATGGGTCAGAGATGCAGGGATGGGGATGCAGTGATGGGCACCCCGGGATGGGTCAG
>NW_009909904.1:600-3162 GCF_000696875.1 Nestor notabilis | reverse complement strand
GGGGATGAAGGTGTGGCGACACAGGGATGGGTCAGAGATGCAGGGATGGGGATGAAGTGATGGCAACACAGGGATGGGTCAGGGATGCAGGGATGGGGATGAAGTGATGGCGACACAGGGATGGGTCAGGGATGGGGATAGTGATGCTCACCCGGATGAACTGCTGGAAGCGCTTGTCTCGGGCCAGCAGGTCCTTGTACTCCTTCACAGCCTTGGTGTGCTTGCTGCAGAACTCCGAGTAGGCTTTCCTGAGCTGCTCCGCGCTGCCTCCGGAGAACTTGGGGACACAAGGGGACATCAGCAAGGTCCTGCCCCCACATAGCACCCACTGCCTGCAGTGGCCCCTTACCTGGTTGACGAGGATGTCCCCAAGGCGGTTGATGACAAAGTTCTTGTTGCTGTCCTGGGCCAGGGACTCGCGGCGCCGCTCCAGGAGCTGCGCCAGGAAGCGCTCGTGGATCTGGCTCAGCTCATCCACGCATGGGAAGATCCTGTGCACTGAGGCCGGGTCGAGCTGCAGCTCCTCCAGCATGGCCTTGCGGAACACAGCGCCCATGATCTTCAGCGTGCGGACGTGGTGGATCTCCGTCTGGATCAGCTCTGCCGCGGGATGGGATGGGATGGGATGGGGTGGGATGGGTGAGAGTGGGCAGTCACTGCCACCAGGTGTCCCCCATTGCTCCAGCTCCATCCCTGTGCCCCCATCTCTTCCTCCCTTCCCTATCCCCCCATCACTTCGTCCACACCCATGTGTCCCCATTGCTTCATTCCCAACACTGTGTCCCCTAAACTGTCCCTGTGTCTCCACCTCTTCATCCCCATCCCTGCGTCTCTAACCCATCCATATGTCCCTTACTCTGTCCCTGTGTCCCCATCTCTTCCTTCCGTCTCTGTGTCCCTATCTATGAGTCTCAGACCCCTTCACATGTCTCCTGTACCCTGTCCCTGTCTCCTCATCTCTTCATCCCCATCCCTGCGTCTCTAACCCATCCATATGTCCCTTACTCTGTCCCTGTGTCCCCATCTCTTCCTCCCTTGTCCCTGTGTCCCCATTGCTTCATTCCCATCTCTGTGTCCCCACCTCTTCCTACCATCCCTGCATCCTTGACCCATCCCTGTATCCCTGACCCATCTCTGTATCCCGCTCACCATAGATGACATCCTGGCGCTTCATCACATCCATCTTGTGCTGTTGCAGGTAGCTGTTGTCCACTGCCAGGCTCCAGGAATCCGCCTCAAAGTCCTTCCCGTCCGTCTCGAAGTCGCTCATCAGCTGATTCAGGATCACGTCGGGACCTGCAGGGAGGGTGGCACAAGGTGTGTAAGAAGTGTCCCTGCACCCCATGTCCAATCCCATGTCCCCCCCATTCCTGTTGTGTCCCCACCTTCGTCGATGAGCGACTCCACAGACAGTGTGCGGTTGCGCATGTTGAGGGAATCCGTGGACTGGGACAGGATCCGACGTATTCCCAGCGGAGACTCATCGTTGAACGTCCTTTAGATGGGTGGGATGTGACAGGGAGAAGCCGGGGACACCCCTGGGACCCCCAATCCTGGTTTTCCCAGCACTTACCCTGAGATGTTGGTGGTGGAGACGCTTTTGGAGAGGGAAAGGGAGGGTCGGCCCCGGAACGTCTGCCGGAAGCTTTCCGAGGGGTAAATGGCAGAGTTGGGGCGTTCCCGGATGGCGGCTGTGAAAAGAGGGATAACACACGGGGGTGGGGTGGTATCAGTGCCATGAGCCCCCAACACCCCCCAGGCTGCCTATGGGGGACACCCTGATACTGCATCCCCCCCAGCATCCCCATCCCTGCAGACAGGAAAGGGATAGGGATGAAGAGAGGGGAATTAAGTGATGGGGACACAGGGATGGGTCAGAGATGCAGGGATAGGGATGATGAGATGGGGACACAGGGATGGGGAGGAAGAGATGGGGACAAAGGGACAGGGATGGACATAAGGGACACAGGGACAGGACATAAAGATGGGTTAGAGGGACAGGGATGGGTCAGAGATGCAGGGATAGGGATGAAGAGATGGGGGAAGAGGGATGGGGATGAAGCGATGGGGACCGAGGCCCTCTCCTGATGTAACAGTGATGGGCAGCATTGAGAGGGGGGTGTCCTGTCCACCCCCACCCCCTGGCTCATCCCGTCATCCCATCACATCCCGTCTCACCCTATCACATCATCCCACCCCACTCACTCTTATTGCGCAGTGAGACCGACTGCAGCGCCGAGCTGTTCTTCAGCAGCGCCGCTTTCTGTTGCTGCGGGAGGGGAGCGGAGGCGTCATGGGGGTGGCACCGTGTCCCCGTGTCCCCACGATATCCCCATGGTGTCCATGGGACCACGGTGTCACTTGTCCCACCCGGCGCTCACCTTCTGCTTCACCTTGGTGCAGTTGGGCAGCGTGTCCTTGCAGCGGTTGTGGATGGTGACGTTGCAGGCTGGGGAGGGGGGGACACAAGGCATAGGGAGAGGTGATGAAGACATTTCCCGCCACCCCCATCCCGGAAAGCCGCCAGCGCCGGAGTGATGGGAGCAGATGCAGCGGGAATCC
>NW_009909904.1:339-575 GCF_000696875.1 Nestor notabilis | reverse complement strand
GCTGCCAAGGGAGCAGCTGAGCCACTGCGGTGCCATTGACACCCCCCAGCGCCACAGGACATGGTACCACCAGCTCCATCCGGCATCGATGGGGATGTGCCAGGTCACCTCCATGAGGTGAGCATCTCCATGGAGCAAAAGCTGGAGCCATCAGCCTCTTGCGATGGGGACTGTGGTGCCCACCATGGCAAAGCCACGACTGCAAAGCCACCCTGGTAAAGCCACCCTGGCAAAGC
>NW_009909904.1:0-227 GCF_000696875.1 Nestor notabilis | reverse complement strand
GGGTAAAGCCACCACTGCAAAGCCACCCTGGCAAAGCCCTTTTGGCTACTCACTGGGGCAGATCAGAGCTTCCTTGGCCGTGATACTCTTGTTGCAGGCGAAGCACATGGTCATGCCGGACACCGTGATGGTGGTGAAGAGGTGGCCATTGGTGTAGCGAGCATCCTTCTCTTTGCCCTCCTTCATCTTCTCCTTCTCCTTGCTCTGCCCGGAGAGATGCGGCGGGC
>NW_009909903.1:19474-19703 GCF_000696875.1 Nestor notabilis | reverse complement strand
GGCCATGGAGAGCCCCGAGAGCAGCGAGTCCCTGCGGGGCGAGATCAGTGAGTGCGGGGCCGGGTCTGTGTGCGGGGAGGCCGGGATGGGGTCAGCGTCGGGGAGGGCAGGATGGGTGTGGGGTGGGCAGGATGGTCCTGGGGTGCACAGCGTGGTTTTGGGGTAGTCAGAGTGGTTTTGGGGTGGTCAGAGTGGTTCTGGGGTGGTCAGGGTGGTTCTGGGGTGGCCA
>NW_009909903.1:17944-19157 GCF_000696875.1 Nestor notabilis | reverse complement strand
GGACAGCGTGGTTTTGGGATGGTCAGAGTGGTTCTGGGGTGCACAGCGTGGTTTTGTGATGGTCAGAGTGGTTTTGGGGTGGTCAGAGTGGTTCTGGGGTAGGCAGGATGTTTTCGGGGGTGGGCAGGATGATATTGGGGCTGGGCAGGATGCTTCTGGAGAGGACAGAGTGGGTCTGGGGTGTGCAGGGTGATTCGGGTACACAGGGTGGTTTTATGATGGTCAGGGTGGTTTTGGGGTGGTCAGAGCAGTTCTGGGGTGGTCAGGATGATATTGGGCTGTGTAGGGTGGTTTTGGGGTGGTCAGGGTGGTTTTGGGGTGGTCAGAGCAGTTCTGGGGTGGTCAGGATGATACTGGGGCTGCGTGGGGTGGTTTTGGGGTGGTCAGGGTGGTTTTGGAGAGCGAGTGTCCTCTCCCAAGGAAAGGGATAAGAGGACGGTGAGGATGCTCATGGGAGAGCTCCTGCTTCTGGCCATGGGGAATGACCATTGTTCCTCATGAAGTACATGTTCCTTACGTGTCTGTGTTCCGAGAGGAGGTGCTGGGGAGCTGGAGGGGAGTGTGTGGATGCTCCATAACCCCAGGTGCAACTGGAGGGATGTGGATGTGGGAGTCCCATCTGTGGGGACTGATTGTGGAATCCCAACCTGGTCTGGGTTGGAAAGGACCTCAAAGCTCCTCCAGCTCCAACCCCTGCCCGGGCAGGGACCCCTTCCACTAGAGCAGGTTGCTCCAAGCCCCTGTGTCCAACCTGGCCTTGAACACTGCCAGGGATGGGGCAGCCACAGCTTCTCTGGGCCCCCTGTGCCAGCGCCTCAGCACCCTCACAGTGATGATGATGATGTCTCTCATGTGAGCCTGCCATGTAAGGAATTGTGCAGGAGGAGAGAAGAAATCTGCAGAGCCTGCAGTTTGCAGGTTGGGTTTTTGGGGGGTTATATAATAAGCCTTTAATGAAATGCTGCTGGAGCTTGTTCTTCTTCTCAATCCTGTTGGTGACAAAGTGATGCTGCTCCGTGGCTGGCAATCCGAGAGCTCCATCCTCATTTGGACTTCTTGCTTTTCTTGATATAAACCACGAGAAGCTCCAGGGAACAAAAACTGTCCTGCTAAGGGATGTTGGCAAAGGGAATGAGGATCTAACAAGTGAATTTGGATTGGACATGAGGGGGAAGCTCTTCCCTGTGAGGGTGCTGAGGCTCTGGCACAGGGT
>NW_009909903.1:1548-17913 GCF_000696875.1 Nestor notabilis | reverse complement strand
GCTGTGGCTGAGCCCATTTGCTCCATGTGTATTGTTTTATTTACTTACTTATTGCTTCTCTCCTCTGTAGGCTTCTGGGCTGACCGGACCCCAGTTCATGAAGCAGCCAGGAGGGGAGAGACCCTGCAGCTGCAGCAGCTGATAGAGAGTGGAGCCTGTGTCAATGCTGTCACCTACGACTCTATCACTCCACTGCACGAGGCGAGCCTGCGGGGACAAACGCAGTGTGTCAAGCTCCTGCTGGCTGCAGGGGCCCAGGTGTGTTTGGAGATACAGTCAGAGCTTCATCTGGAGTTATCTCTTAGAATCAGACTGGTTTGGGGTAAAGGGACCTTAAAGCTCCTCCAGCTCCAACCCCTGCCCCGGGCAGGGACACCTTCCACTAGAGCAGGTTGCTCCAAGCCCCTGTGTCCAACCTGGCCTTGAACACTGCCAGGGATGGGGCAGCCACAGCTCCTCTGGGCACCCTGTGCCAGCGCCTCAGCACCCTCACAGGGAAGAGCTTCTGCCCAAGAGCTCATCTCAGTCTCCCCTCTGGCAGGTTCAAGCCATTCCCCTTGTCCTGTCCCTACATCCCTTGTCCAAAGCCCCTCTCCAGGTCTCCTGGAGCCCCTTTAGGCACTGGAGCTGCTCTAAGGTGTCCCCTTCAGGAGCCTTCTCTTCTCCAGCTGCCCCAGCCCAGCTCTCTCAGCCTGGCTCCAGAGCAGAGCTGCTCCAGCCCTCGCAGCAGCTCCGGGGCCTCCTCTGGCCTCGCTCCAGCAGCTCCACGTCCCTCTTGTGCTGTTCCCCAGAGCTGGATCAGGGCTGCAGGGGGGGTCTCCCCAGAGCACAGCAGAGGGGCAGGATCCCCTCCCTGAGCTGCTGCTCACGCTCTGGGGGTGCACCCAGCACACGGGGGGTTCTGGGCTCAAGCACACACTGAAGTTGGATCATGGGGAGCTTCTCCTCACCCAGCACCCCAAATCCATTTCCTCAGGGCTGCTCTGTATCATGTCTATGGATACTGGGGGTTGGCCCAGGTGCAGGACCTTGCACTTGCCCTTGTTGAACTCCATGAACTCACAATGTCCCACCTCTCCAGCCTGTCCAGCTCTGTCTGGATCCCATCCCTTCCCTCCAGCATTTCAACCGCACCACACAGCTTGGTGCTATTGTCAGACTTGCTCATGGTGCCCTTCCTGAGAGTGATGGGAGCAGTTAGAGCAGGTTGCTGGTAGTAACATCCAGCTCCTTCCGTAGCCCAGAGTATTTCCAGGTTTAAAAGAAGTGATCCCCCAGAGCAGCCTGCAGGTTTCTAACATCTTTTGTCTGCCCTGAAGGTGGATGCCAGGAACATCGATGGCAGCACGCCGCTCTGCGACGCCTGTGCCTCGGGTAGCATAGAGTGTGTCAAAGTGCTGCTGTCCCATGGTGCCAAGGTGAACCCTCCCCTGTACACAGCCTCTCCTCTCCACGAAGCCTGCATGAATGGTAGGCCCTCATGGTCTTATCTTCCATAGTTATTTGCAGCTTGGGTTTGGGGAAATAAGCAGCTGCCAAGTATCTTAAGTGGACTTTAAGCTGTTGTTGCTCATCAGACCATTACAGCTTGCAAATGCATCAGCCTTGTGTGGGCACTTCTCCCACATCTCCCAGTCAGTTCCCAATGCAAAGCACTGTGGTGTTGGGTGAATAAAGTCATCCCTTGGTTTGGGTGCTTTTATCCTACATGACAGACACAGGGTAAGGTCTTAGGCTGATAAACACCAGCTTCTTGGTGCTCAGTTAGAAACCCATCAGCCAACAAGTAGCTTTTCTCTTGTGAGCAGAGGGGATTTTGCATCCTTCTCCTCTGATCCAAGCAGAGATGGAATAAATTGCTCTGATTAAGACATGAGACCATGTTAATCAGGTAGTTCTGTTCTAGATCCCTCCTGGTGGTTCAGAGCTGCTGGAGGAGGCTCTCAGGTGGCAAGAAGGTGCTGGGGACTGTTGAACATCTCTGCTGCCTGTGCTGTTCCTTGTCCGTCTCACAGCCTTTTCCAGCTGGAGGGTCTGCCCAGGGGACAAGAGAAACCTGCAGAGGCCAAAATGATGTGCCGTGTGGTGTGTGCAGCCATTCTCTGCTTCCCCATCCTCTACTTAAGCTTCTGGATTGCTTGGATCTGCATTATGGAGCAGGAGAAAGCATTAGGGGTGGCTGTGACAGCAGCAGAGGCAGGAGGAGCAGCAGAGGGGTGTAATTCCTCCCCTGAACTTCCACTTGCACACATACAACAGCAGGAAAGCCTGGATGTGAGAGCAGCAACGTCCCCATTAGATAATTGTGACCAAATCACTTCATCATTTTGTGCCTCAGTTTCCTCTTTGTAAGATGTAATACCTCCTCTCTCCTCCCCTGCTTTTGTTGTGTGCTGTCCTGGACAGTGTTTCCCTTTGACTGTGAAGGCTGAGACAGCATTTTGGCCAACAGGTAGTTACTTAAATAAGTAGCTGTGCTCTTGCTTAGCTTTTCCTTCTTAATCCTTTTTCCTAAGGCTTGATGGTGATACCTGCCTGCTTTTTGTTAAGATGTATCATCATCACCAGAAAAGTCAATCTGGAGTGGTCTTGAAAGGGATCGGATCCACTCAGGGCAGGATCAATACAACCACATCCATGAACAACAGGGGATTCAGTGCAAACCTTTGAAATCAGGTTTGTTTGACCTGACTATTAGGAAACTCTTCCCTGTGAGGGTGCTGAGGCGCTGGCACAGGGTGCCCAGAGAAGCTGTGGCTGCCCCATCCCTGGCAGTGTTCAAGGCCAGGTTGGACACAGGGGCTTGGAGCAACCTGCTCTAGTGGAAGGTGTCCCTGCCCGGGGCAGGGGTTGGAGCTGGAAGAGCTTTAAGGTCCCTTCCAGCCTAAACCATTCTATGATTCCATGACTCCCTGCAGGACCTGTTATCTCTAGCTCAGTGCCATGCAGATGGGACTCTGTTTCTCGTGTCCTGATCTCAGTCTTGGTCCTACACTGTATAGTATTGGCTTACAAGCATTTCTATTTTGCAGATGTCACCCCAAAAGTTAGCCAGGCTGGTGGTGGGTCAGGCAGATCTCATCTCACCATATGCTCCCATTTGAGCTGGATTCTTTCTTCTCACTTGGGTTTTCCCTTTCTAAAGGTAGCTCAGAGTGTGTGCAGCTCCTCATCGACGTCGGTGCCAACTTGGAGGCTCACGACTGCCATTTCGGGACTCCCCTACACGTGGCTTGTGCCAGGGAGCATCTGGACTGTGCCAAGTTGCTGCTTAAGGCAGGTATGACAGCCACAGGGTTTGCTTCTGGGTGGACAGGAGATGGTGATGGTGTGAGCAGCATCTCCTCCAGTGCTCCTCACAGCATTCTTGTTGAAGAGCTTATTCATTTGCAGCATGATATAGATGAGAAAGGTGAAAGGTTTTGCCTTTACCTGAGCAAAACTTAATGCTTAAGCATTTATTTCAGTGTATGCCTGTCAAAATCCAGTTTGTGGTGTTCCCAGGGGCATTCCCATTCTCTTACTTTATTAAAACTCCTAACTCTTCAGCAAAGATTCAACTTCTTCCTGAAAGTGGTATCAACTTGTGGGCACGTTTTCATCTTTGGTAGCACAGTCACATAGCTCTGAATGGGTGTTTGGGAGACATGTTAGGGTTTGATGTTGCACAGAAAACCAGAGATGAAGTCACTTCATACCTCGGGGAGATCTGGTTAGTGTAGTGCCCAGATGAGTTTGCGGGATGTTCAAGTTCTGTGCTCCAGGTTTCACATCCCAGCTTTCTCGCTGCTTACTTGGGGGCAGATTTGGGGTTGGACTTCTTGTCTTCGTGCTTACCACAAGGAGATTTAGCTCAGGGGTGGGGTTTGGTTCATTGAACACTTGTCTAAAATCACACATCTAAGCTAGTTTGTTTCCAGCTGCTCCAGTTCCCTGTCTTGGGCACCCGTAGTTGGTTCCCCAGAAATACCTGTTTCTCCTTGTTGATTGTAATGGGGATTCAGTGTGGCCACACGTGCCTAAAAGTCAGTTGTTTGGATTCATTGAGGTTCGTCTCACCTCTGCTGGACAAGTCAGTTGAATCAATACAAGCAGTTCTGGGGGAACGAGAAGGACATTTTGCTGTAAGCTTATAAAAGCCAAACTTCCTTAGCAAATATGTGTACCTAAAACTTGTTCCTGCAGTGGTGTCTGATGGTGAGCTGCAGCATCCTGTGGGGCTGGGGTATTTCTGTTGAAATACTTGAAAAGGGTGTTTGTCTGAGTGGGAATACTCCACTGACGTGACTGGGAACAGCTTTGAACAGCACAGATTCAGTTAGCAGTTCTGAACTTCACACTCCGCAGCTTATTTACCCAGTAACATGGACTCAAACCCTTCCTCTGCAAGGAAAACACAAAGCCAGAGAAGAAAACTCATGTGTTGCCAGCACTGAGAACGTGTTCAGTGGTTGGTTTCCTGTTTGCTGTTATGTTTGGATCTTGTTCTAGCTGCTTGTGTGTGTTTTAACAGCATTTCTTTCCTCCAGTCAAACCACTCCTTAAGTTCGGGTCAAGCGAGGCTTTCACGAGCAGGTTTGTTTTCCTTTCTGTCCTCAGGGGCTAATGTGAATGCTGCTAAACTTCACGAGACAGCCCTGCACCACGCAGCAAAGGTGAAGAACGTGGACCTGGTGGAGATGCTGATTGAGTTTGGAGGAAACATCTATGCAAGGGACAACCGAGGGAAGAAGCCTTCGGATTACACTTGGAGCAGCAGTCCCACAGCAAAATGCTTTGAGTACTATGAAAGTAAGTGAGAGATGATTCCCTGCTCCTGGAATTCAGTGACTGTCAGATCCTTTGCATGATTCTCAGTCCATTTTGAGTTGTAGATCCCTGATCACCTTCCTGTAAAGGTATAGAGTTCTTGGTGGCAAATGTACAGCCGTTGGTCTTGGCTAGCTCTGCCTAGTTGTGGTTGAATGACAGGGTAATATGGTCCAACTCATGTCCTCACTGTATTGAGGTCCCAGTCATATGTCAACACGAGTGTTTATGCTTTGATGTGTAAGTCAGGTCAAGGAAATAGCCCAGTTGAAAACTCATTTTATTTAGGGTGGGGAACACATTAAGCTTTAACTGAGGTGTTTGAAGATGGCTTTAAATTCATCTTTGTCTTGGTTACCCTTAGTGGACCTCAGAGGAGTAATTCACAGATCATTCTAAGCGTTTGCAGACCACTACGCAACACCACTGCATTAGATGATTCTAGAAGTCATAGAATCACAGACCGGTTTGGGTTGGAAGGGACCTTCTAGTTCCAACCCCTGCCCCGGGCAGGGACACCTTCCACTAGAGCAGGTTGCTCCAAGCCCCTGTGTCCAACCTGGCCTTGAACACTGCCGGGGAGGGGGCAGCCACAGCTTCTCTGGGCACCCTGTGCCAGCGCCTCAGCACCCTCACAGGGAAGAGCTTCTGCCCAAGAGCTCATCTCAATCTCCCCTCTGGCAGGTTCAAGCCATTCCCCTTGTCCTGTCCCTCCATCCCTTGTCCAAAGCTCCTCCCCAGGTTTCTTGTAGTCCCCCCAGACCTACGAGGCTGCCATCCCTGCCTCTGCAGTCAAAAAAACCCCAAAACTTGTTAAAACTAGACCAGCACTTTTACAAGAGTCTGTGCTGAAGGAACTACATGTGTGATTGTGCCAGCTGGGATGAGAGGGGGCAGCAAACTCTGGCAAGATACAAGGAGTATTTACAGGCATATAAGGTTCAATCTGCTCAGCCTCAGCTGCAGGCAGAGCAGCCCACTTCACTGCAATGAGGGCAATGAGTAACTCAGGGGAGGGGCTGCTGCAGGGAATGAAGTCAGAGGGAGAAGGGGCTGTAAGGTGCTCACCACACAAAGGTTTGCAAAGCCAGAAAATACTTTTTTCTTCTATTAGGAATAAAGTTTCATTTCTATAAGGAAGAATGGGGGTTATTTACACTGAGTGTGCTGAGGCGCTGGCACAGGGTGCCCAGAGAAGCTGTGGCTGCCCCATCCCTGGCAGTGTTCAAGGCCAGGTTGGACACAGGGGCTTGGAGCAACCTGCTCTAGTGGAAGGGGTCCCTGCCCGGGGCAGGGGGTTGGGACTGGATGAGCTTTAAGGTCTCTTCAACTCAAACCAGTCTGGGATTCTATGGCTGACACCTAGACTAGACTAGAGCAATGTGCCTGATTGTAACTGCATCCATGCATGAGCATCAACTCCTGAATGCAGTTTGGGGGCTGTCTGGAAGGGGCCTGGTGAGTTTCATTTGAGCTGTCAGCAGAGTGCTGAGCAAAAAGGGTTAATGTGATCCTTAGATGGAGACACAGAGTGGCAGAGAAGTGTTGGAAGTAGGTTTTGTTCCTGTATATGGTGTTGCTGAGGCTTAATACAGCATCACTAAGGGAAATGTGAAAGTCTTGGATCCCAGTGGATCAGAGCAGGTGATTCAGCAGGCACTGTTGGCCTTTGGTGGATGCAGGTGAGGGAGGGAGCTGGGAGAAGTGCAGTGCATCTACACTCACTATTCCTAGTGGGATTTGCACTGGGATGAGCCTGGAGAGAGCACACCCACGGCTCTGCAAAGCCTTCCTTTAGCGCTTACAAGCAGAGCCAGGCTTGTGATCCCAGCGGGATCAGTTCCAGGCATCACCCCCTGGGAGGTCTGTGGGAAGATCAGCCACTTGCTGTGCTGCAGCTCTAACTTTGGATCTTCTTCTCTCCTTTCAGAAACACCTCTGAGCCTGTCCCAGCTCTGCAGGGTTACAGTGAGGAAAGCAGCCGGGCGGCGGGCGCTGGAGAAGATCGCCAAGCTCAACATTCCTCCACGGTTAATCCAGTACCTGTCCTACAACTGACAGGGATGAGGATGCCCAGGAAGGACAGTACCTTTAGCTCCCACAGTACGAAGTATCTGTCTCTTTCTCTTCTACCTCCCCCCCAAGAAACTCGTTGTAATTTAAGCAAACTGGTGTAAATAGTATTTATGAGGCAGCACTTCCTCTTCTCCGTGGGTAAAGACAGGCTCAGGCAACGTGTAGCACTGTGGAAGTTGTGATGTCTCCTGGGGTGATCTGTTAGACTGTCACTATCTTTGAGGCTGTAGCACACACTCTTGGAGCAGGATTAATCTTGCCTAATTTTACCTGTCTTTAGCCTAAAGGCGTCTGTGTATGATCTCACCAGGCTCCTTTTGCAGTCAGGGAGGAGAAACAGATACTTCTGGAGCATGATTCATCTGTCCTGTTTTAGATGCCCGTGCTGGGGTGATACAGTGTGACTCTGGAATGCCTGTCTCTGCTGACTGCAAAGGGATTTGAAGGTGATACCCTCAGATATGGACATCTGTGTTTCTGCAGTGGATCCCACTGTGTTAATATCTCAAGTGACAACTACCTAATGCCAAGGGACAAGGCTCGAGAGACCTGCAGCTCTAGCTGGAGGCAAATGAAGTCCCCAGCAAGCTCAGGACTAATCAGAAGCACTGCAGCTGGTTACTGACTTCCCATGAGCATAAGGCAGGCTTTGGCCCCACACCAACAGTGAGGACAAACTCCTGCCAGAGCAGGGTTGACTTTGCCCTCTGAAGGTGAGCCAGCTCTTCCTGCAGTGTTCCTCTAGGGTATCACCATGGCTCATTTTCAAGCCCAAGCAGGAAGCAGGTCTCTCTGCACGTCCAAACATGCTTCCCTCCAGATGGCTGGTCCCAAACTATTATTTCTCCACTCACTCTGAGCCACTGTGGCCACTCTGTTGGGTTTATGCAATAAGGGACAGAGATGTTGCTACTAAGAGATGGCAGAGCTGCTGTGCATGAAGCACAGGGGGCATGTCTCTCGTGTAGCAGTGCAGCAGATCCCACATGTGAAAGGCAATAGGAGGGCTCTACCTTTGGGTTTCGAGATTCTTACTTGTATTTCCCCCTCCTCTGAGTTTCTCTCTCAGTGTTAGAGCCTCTCCAGAGGCTGGCAGCTGGAGCCAGCCCCGAGCTATGTGCTGCTGCGTGTTGTGCTTGAATCCTTTGGCTTCAGCAGGCACAGCAGCAGCTTTGTCCTTTGGTGATTTAAACCTTCAGGGTGACATTTGTATGAGCAGAGCCCAAATTGTCACCTACCTTCCAGCTGAGACAGGCAGGTCCCCTACCTTCCAGTCCTGAAGGCAGGAACCCACAGGATACGTGGTACTAAGGGGATGGAGCTCCCTGATGCCCCATAACAAGTCTTAACACTGTGATGGAGAACAAATTCCTCCTCTGAATGACAGCAAATGCTATGAAATCCACTGTCTAACGTGGCATGGAGCTAACTCAGGGCTCCAACATCCTTGATGCTGTGAACTAATGAGAGCAGTTTGCCTCCTGCCTGCAAGATCTCGTGCTCCCCCAGCCACCACGATGGGGCTCAGTCTTGGGAGGGGAGGAACAGCCTAAACACAGGGTTGAAGAGCTGAGGTGGAGCTGAATGCACTTTAATGGTGACCAGCAAATCACTGTGTGTGTTCATTTTTGGTTAGGTTCATTCCCCACGCCTCCCTCTGTTGTTGTTTTGTGTTCTGCTGTGCTGTGTCATAGAGAATAAAGTTCAAGATCCTGCTCTTTAGGGAATTGTCTGTTGATAATTGTGATTATTGTGTTCAAAGTATTAGAAATGTGAAATTGCCAAGAAGCTCAGGGAAGCCCAAGAGGTGTTGGCTGTGGGATTCATCCCTGCGATTGATGGGATAAAGGTTTTGTGCTGTATCTTCCAAGGAAAGCTTCCCCTGCCCAACATGCATGTCCTTTTGGATAAATAGGTATTAGGAAAGTGCATCTTGTGGTAATCTGGGATGAAAACCTTCCTTCTTGGCTCAAATCCAAATCCCTGTTAGGTTGCTTTTTAACACTACGCTGGTGAGATGATGAAATGATTGAGCCCAAGTTTCCAGTGTAAAAGCAAAAGACTCCTTGGACAACCAAGAATAAAATATCATGTTCCTGTTTATGTCATCTTTCCTTTCTTCCTCTCTTTTAAAGTCACCTGATAGGTCCTAAAGTTTGGTTCTTTTTACTTAAATCTCTTTTAAGAGGTCCTGCTCATCAGTGCCTGCAGCCAGGAGGGACTAATGGAGAGATCTGAGCACCTCGTGGTGGCAATAGCCAGACTCATTCAGGAGCTGTTCTCCTAAAGACACCCACTGGTTCCCCTGGAGGGAAGAGGGGCCCAAGAAAGTTGGATAATGTCCAAGGATCACCTCTTCCAAGCTCAGGAGCATCCTGACAAAGAGGAAGTGAGGCAGAAGCACCAGGAGGCCTGCAGGGACGAACATGGAGCTCTTGGGCAGAAGCTCTTCCCTGTGAGGATGCTGAGGCGCTGGCACAGGCTGCCCAGAGAAGCTGTGGCTGCCCCATCCCTGGCAGTGTTCAAGGTCAGGTTGGACACAGGGGCTTGGAGCAACCTGCTCTAGTGGAAGGTGTCCCTGCCCGTGGCAGGGGTTGGAGCTGGAGGAGCTTTAAGGTCCCTTCCAACCCAAACCAGGCTGGGTTCTGGGATTCCATAACAACTTTGGCTTTAAAACCCCTGATTTCAACACAGGGAACAGGGTGTTCACCAGCCTCCGAGCTGACCAAGGCTGGACTCAAGCAAGCAGAGACTCCCCAGCTTGGTTTACACAGACTCCTCTGTGGACAGGCAGAATCCTCTGGCAAGTGCCTGCAGAGAATCACAGAATCAACCAGGTTGGAAAAGCCCTTCAAGCTCATCCAGTCCAACCATTCCCCAGCACTGCCAAGGCCACCACTAACCCATGTTACTAAAGATTTACCTGCAAGATTGGTTGTTGCCCTGAAGAAAGGAGGGAGGTGATGAAAAGGGGGTGTGAAAACTCATGTAGATACCTGATGTCTTCAGCATTTGTTTCTTGTGCTTTAAATCAAGAGGTAGAACACATATTTCATGCTCATGCTTGCTCTAAACGTGATGCAACCACCATGTTGCTCACCTTCCAAAGGCCACTGAGGTCTTTGCTGCTTGCTAAGGTTAGGGCAGCCCTTGGGCTTTCCCCTCTTGTACGGAGCCTCCTGAAGATGCTAGAATATAATCACACTGACCCCTTCATCTTTACACTGAGCTGCAACCAAGGGCACAAACCCTTCCTTCACGCACAGAGGGGAAGGGTGGCTCCTCTCCACCTCATCCCAGCACCACAAGGAGTTAATCCTTCAGCACCACGAGGCTTCCTCCCAAGGCATCAGCTTCAGTCGCACCTTGTTTTTGCTGGCCCAGCTCCACAGAGCTGGAGCAGAGCTGCTGCACTCAAGCTCCTCACTCATAACCGACCTTAAGAGGCCCGGCTGGCAGCAACCAGCAGCAGCCAGGAGCAAAGCTGAGTGTCCCAAAGGTGATGTTTGTGGATGAAAGCAAAGCCCTGTCCTCACATGGGCTTCCCGAAGCAAAGGGGTTGTTTCAGAGCACTCCTTGTGCTGCTGGACTTGGAGTAAAGTAACCACAGGAGAAGGGAAGTGGCCTGAAATGCTCAGCTGGGCAGGCAGCTTGGGGAACATGGGAAGGGGATGGGTGGAAGCAGGACTGACCTGGTGGGTTTGGGTTTCTTTGGGTTGGATTCATGCTCTGGTTTGACTTTCAGGAAGTCAAATAACAGCCAGAACCTGGCATCAAACTAAAGCAGAGGGTGTAACCCAAGCAGAGGCAGTCAAAGAGTTTCACTTAATGCCTGTGGCTCAGAAAGACTCTTTCGTTCCCAACCATCCCTCAACTCTTCACAGACCCCTGGGTCCTTCAGCTGCCACCAAAGCAGCAAAGGCGCCCACACTCTATAACCTAAGTGTGAACTGGGTGCTTGGGATTTCCAACTTTTCTAACACATAACAGAGAAGTCAACCCTACGTGGCCAACTCAGCACCCAGAGGTGTAAGACTTACAGGAGGTAAGGTCCTCTTGAGATCTTTTGTCTTATACATGTTAGAAACAAAACAGTTTCTTTGTGCAAACATAACCAGGGGAGGAATCTCTCAGGGCAGCCACAACTGCCTTTCTCAGCCCATACCTGTGATGTGAGGGTGCAAGGAGAATCACAGAGAGGTTTGGGTTGGGAGGGACCTTAAAGTTCATCCAGTCCCAATCCCTGCCACGGGCAGGGACACCTTCTGCTAGACCTGAAGTTCCCCTGTTTCAGTTTGAACCCAAACTTAAAGCCAGCACCTGAATCAGTAGCAAGGTAGTGAAACATAAAGGAGGAAAAATCCCTATGGATTTCTTAGGAACTCTGGCAACCTCACCTACTTCTACATAGCACCTTTAGGCTTGCCTGTGCTGTTGGCTAACTCCAGCCTCTCCTCCCTGCATGCCACAGGGGACAAAAACCTCATGTGTCCTGCAAAAGAACCCCAAACCAACCCACTTTTCCACCCAAAGCCATGGGTGCAGCCTGTTGGTGCCCTATAACTGATACCCTGATGCTTCTCTGGGTTTGGGTGCTGAGACACAGGGCTCAGGAGGTGTCAAACTCTGTCCTTGTTCAGCCTGGAGAGGAGAAGGCTCCTGAAGGGGACACCTTAGAGCAGCTCCAGTGCCTAAAGGGGCTCCAGGAGACCTGGAGAGGGGCTTTGGACAAGGGATGGAGGGACAGGACAAGGGGAATGGCTTGAACCTGCCAGAGGGGAGATTGAGATGAGCTCTTGGGCAGAAGCTGTTCCCTGTGAGGGTGCTGAGGCGCTGGCACAGGGTGCCCAGAGAAGCTGTGGCTGCCCCATCCCTGGCAGTGTTCAAGGCCAGGTTGGACACAGGGGCTTGGAGCAACCTGCTCTAGTGGAAGGTGTCCCTGCCCGGGGCAGGGGTTGGAGCTGGAGGAGCTGTAAGGTCCCTTCCAACACAAACCAGGCTGGGGTTCTACCACCTCACTGAAACCTGGGGAAAAGGGCTGGGACTGGGAAAACTTCCCCCTGTGCAGATTGTGAAGGAGTTGGGGGAAATCCTGAGTCCCACAAGAAAACGAAGGCTGAAAACATCATCCCAAAGCAATTGGGATGAAGATGATGCTCTATGGGGACAGAGAGACAGCCAATCTCTTCCCTAAGAGATGCTCTCCACCGACCTGCTCACCGGGTCCTCATGGGCCAGAGGAGCCGGTTGAGGCAGGGAAGAGGTTCCTGTGGAGTTTTGGGAGGTGTTTTTGGGGGGATTTGGCACCGATTTGGGATGTGAGGGTGAAACAAGCTGTGAATGTGGAGGTTTTGGTGCTGTTGGGGCTGTGGAAGCCTCTTCCTGCCTCAGCACCACTTGGCGGTGCTGCTCCCCCCAGTAAGAGCAGCACATCCTCCCTGGGCCTGGAGATGTGGAACCAGCTCGGGCTGCACCAGCCCCGTTTGTACAGAGAGAGACAAACCCTGGAAAACCTTTGGAATTCTGCTCCCAAAACAAGCCCGGGCGGCGCTTTGTGGGTTGGAGGCAAAGGCAACGTGGGTCTCCCCCAGCCACGATGCTTCTTTGTTCCAGCAAAGCTCTTACGGGCCCCCTTTCACTTGTATTGAGGGGGTTTTCCCACTTTATGCTATTTAAAAGAGAATAGGAACAACAAGTCGCCTCCAGACGGCTCATTCCTACCTCCAGGCTCCAGTTCCCCCCGTCCCAAAAAGCTTCTTCCCATTCCTAACATCTGTCAATAATAAAATTCCCTCTGATCTCAGCTCGGGGTGAGATTTCAGGAGAAACCCAGGAGTTTAGGGGAAGGCTGCAAACCCAGCCTGGGGGAGAGGAGCACGGAACAGGCTGTGCCTCCATGGACGGGATGGAAATAGGGCAAAAAATAGGGATGGAGGAGCTGCAAGGCCTTCGTGTGGGCTCAGTTTTGGGGCATCTCTTCCTGCAAGGGTTGATTTGGGGCTAATACGGACTAAAGTGGGACATTAAGGGGGTTTTATTAAGCTCTAAAGAGGGGAAGGTGCTGGGCTCTAACACTGTAGAGGTGGGGGTGGGGGGTTAAATAGTCTCTTTTCCACTACCAGCAGTGATTTATAGCACTGCGGCACCATCCTCCTGCCTGTCCTGGGGGGGAAAAGAGGGGTAAGACCCCAACCTCCTCTGGGAGGGATCCAGGGTTCTGTGGGGCTCTGCGGGGCTGCGTGTGCTGTGGCTGAGGTCACGGAGCTACTGAATTCCCAAGGGCTCCAGTGCAGCAGGGATGGAAAACGAAGCGGCTCCGGTTGCAGTTAACCCCTGCGAGGGGCCAAGTCAACCACATCCCGCGGTGCTGCTGGCAGAGCACAGGGATGCTGGAGAGGGACCTTCATCAGCGACTGGAGTCACAGGACAAGGGGTGATGGGTTCAGACTGGAACTGGAGGAGCTTTGAGGTCCCTTCCAACACAGACCAGTCTGGGGTTCTGTGGTGGTCGTGTTATGGCCGTGCCGTGGGTCTGCATCGGGCTCCTGGGGGACTCGGGGTCCCTTCAAACATCCAAGAAACCCTCCTGGTGCCTGCAAAGAGCTCATCGGACTTAATCCCCCCCAGCCGGCCGGGCTGGAGCCACATCTGCCCCCCCCTCGGCGCTGGAAACCTGGTGACTGGTTGCATTTCACACTCAGAATCCTCTGGGTGAGACCCAGGGGCTTATTCTGGTAACTTGAACTTGGGACAGCCCTTGGGAGAGGAGCCCTGTGGCATGTGTGGGCGTCGGGAGGCTCCCGGTGTGCCCATGAGGAGCCTCAAGCGTCTCCACCAAATCCCTTTGGGCTTTGTGTTGAGCCTTGGGAATGCCAAGGAAATGGGATGGAGAGGATGGGGAGGTGTCCCCCATCCTTGGAGGGGTCACAGGGTGTCAGAGCAGCCCTGGGGATGCTCTTGGCTCATCTCATGCCCCAACTACCTGGCATCCTGGTCCCCTCTCCCGGTCCCATGTGTCCCCATCTCCTGGTTGTTCTGGTCCCCTCTTCTTGTCCCACTCATGTTTTGCTCCCACTTATCCCCAGCCAAAAGACTTTTCCTTGTCCCCTGGTCCCACTTGTTCCCTCATCCCACTGGTTCTTTCTCCTGGTCCAACTTGCCTCCACCTTTTGATCCCACTTGTCCTTGTCCCCTGGTTCTCCTGGTCCCTTCTTCTGGTTTCACTTGTCCCCACCTCCTCGTTTTGTTTGTTCCATCTTTTAGCCACATTTTACCCCTCTCATGGTCCCTGTCCCCCCCTCCTGGTCCCACTGGTCCCCTCTCTGGGTCACGCTTGTCCCAGTCTCCTGGTCTCATTTATTTCCCTCTCCTGGCCCTGTTGTCCTGCTGCCATTTGTCCCCTCTCCTCCTGCTCATCCCTGTCTCCCTGTCCCTCTTGTCCCCAACCTGGCCCTACTCTCGGGGGCAGCAGAGGCAGTTTTGGTGCAGAGCTGGTGGGATTCAATGAGGTCTTTTGGGTCCAGAGCCTTTTCCACTGGGAAAGCCCAACACAGCCCCCAAAGCCCCATCACTGGATGCCCTGGCAAGGGGGTAACATGGTTTTGGATCATCTCTGAGCTGAGTCCAAGGAAACTCATCAAAGCAGCTCAGTGCCTTGGATGCTGTTGGGCATCTTCATTGTGGTGGTACCCAGAGTCCCACATGGGACCGAGAGGCTAAAGCCAAAGGAAAGGGGGTAAAAGCAATTGCTCCAGCCCCTAAATCAGGCTCTTTGCCCCAAAGCAAAGCCCCACCTGGTGCAACCTCAGGCTTAGAGCTGGATCTGACACCGAACTGCTCCATTCAGCGTCATCTTGGCCATCCCTGGGCACCGTGGCTCATATGCCCCGTGTCCTGCACCCAGCTGTGGGTGATTTCTGGCTTCTTTTGGGGTTTTTCTGCTTTCTTTTTAATTTCTCCTTCCACAAATAACCTGAAAGTGGAAAATCTGTGAGAAAAAACACTTAAAACAGGTTAAAAATCATCCCATGGAAAGGAAACAGCTTCCACCAAACGATCAGTGGAAAGATGTAGTTGAAAGGGGGGTTTTGAGTGTTCTGTTTAGTTCTTTGTCCCCCTGTGCTGAACCTGGCTTGCTGCAACCCCACCAAACTCTCGTCTATGGTACCTCCTAACCCCTCACCCCAACAACCTGCATCAATCCCACTTCAAAGGTCCCTTCTCTCCCACTTTTTTGGGAGTTGGATGTTGAGGGGCCTCCGTTTCCTGTGGGCAGGGACAATTCCCAGGCAATACATCATGTCTGCTTAGGGGCAGAGTTGATGGCAGGAAGGAGCCAGGGAACCACAGCTCCGGAGAGCTGCAGGAGAGGGGGAAATAGGGAAAATGGGGAAAAAATCCTGCCCTTCTTTTCCATATCCTTTGGGAGGCCTCCAAAATTCCCTTGGTCCCTCCCGGGAGGTCTCAGAATTGTTTCCTCAATGTTTAATTAAAGTGTTTTTGAAGCCCCGTTGTTGAGATGTTATTGAAATGTCTCAACATTCCTAAATTAAAATCCTAAATTCAACATTCCTGAAATAACAGGGAATGGGGAGAATCTGGGAGTGATTCAGCAGCTCTGGTGCAGAAGCAGCTCTGGTCCCCCATAGTGAGTGATGTTCGTGAGCTGTGCACAGCCTCGTGTCCTCAGCATCAGAAGGACCTGGAGCTGCTGGATCAAGTCCAGAGGAGGCCACGAGGATGAGCAGGGGCTGGAGCAGCTCCTGTATGGAGACAGGCTGAGAACATTGGGGCTGTTCAGCCTGGAGAAGAGAAGCTCCTGGAGACCTCAGAGCAGCTTCCAGTGTCTGAAGGGGGCTACAAGGATGCTGGAGAGGGACCTTCATCAGGGACTGGAGTGACAGGACAAGGGGTGATGGGGTCAAACTGAAACAGGGGAAGTTCAGGTTGGAGATAAGGCAGAAGCTCTTCCCTGTGAGGGTGCTGAGGCGCTGGCACAGGGTGCCCAGAGAAGCTGTGGCTGCCCCATCCCTGGCAGTGTTCAAGGCCAGGTTGGACACAGGGGCTTGGAGCAACCTGCTCTAGTGGAAGATGTCCCTGCCCGTGGCAGGGGTTGGAGCTGGAGGAGCTTTAAGGTCCTTTCCAACCCAAACCATTCCATGGTTAAATAAAACCAGCTCAGGACAAGTGGCATGAAGGAAACGCTCCATCAATTAAACAACCCCAGAATAGAAAGAGAAAAGGTCAAAGCTAAAAATAGCAGGTTTGGGTTTGTTCTGAAATGCGGCGTTAATAAAGAATCACGTATTGGGAAGGTCTATTTTTAGGGACTCGGGTTCAATAACCTGGTGTGACCCCTTGGTCTCGGTTTAACTGGGTTTGGGGCCCTTTCTGCTGGCTTTGCCCTATTCTTGTCCCCTATAGAGCTGCAGGTAGTTGGGTGTTTGAGCAAGAGGCCAGCATGTGGTGAAGGCTCTGGGT
>NW_009909903.1:1191-1517 GCF_000696875.1 Nestor notabilis | reverse complement strand
GGTGCTGTGCTGTGGGTGAGGGTGCTGTGCTATGGGCTGGGGTGGAGCTGTGGCATGCAGACACCTGCCCAACTCTCCCGGCACTGGGAAAACAACTGGGATTGCTAAAGATCCCAAGGGATGGGCTGGAGCTGGATGGGTGAAGTCCTTATGTTGGCTTGAACATCCCAGAGCCACATGTCCCCCATGAAACAGCTTTGTCCTGGTGCCACCTCCCCATCTGCTCCTTAGTGCCTGGGCAGGGGGTGGATCACAGCCAGGAGACAGATCCTTCTCCTCGGGATGGGGATCAGGGCCAAATCCAGCTGCCAACTCTCCTCTTAGCT
>NW_009909903.1:317-1146 GCF_000696875.1 Nestor notabilis | reverse complement strand
GGGAGTGCAGAGACAAGACCCCAAAAGTGATGGGATTTGGGGTGGGAATGGTCATAACTTGGGGGGCTGCAGGTGGAGGGGCCCAGCTCCCATCAGGGGCAACTTTCCTGCTTGTAGGAAGACAGGGATGGCGGGAAGAGGATGGAGGTGACGTGGGGCCTGGATGCATTGATGTCAGTGAATTGGGGGGGTCTTTTTTAGCTGGGACCCCAAAGAGAAGCTGAATGAAGCACTGGCAGCCACCAGGACATGGGGGGACATTTCTTTATTGGGCTCGGTTTGGTGTCCACCAGAACCTCTTTAGACACAAGAGGTGCCTCTCATGGGGACCCCACCATGTCCATCTGCACCCCAAGCCCCATCCTGCCAGGCGGGATGCCCGCATCCAATGCAGAGACACAGGCTGGTGATGCTCCGGCTGGGATAAAAGAGGGTTTTCCAGCCCTGGATGGCAGAGAGAAGGCAGTAGGGGATGGAAAGGTTGGGAGACCACCAAAACCTCTGTTCCCTATGAGAAAATGAAGTAAAACGTTAAGAAGAGCACCATAAACATGGAGTTTTCCAACCACCAGCGTGAGCTGCACGGCAGGAGGTGGTCGGGATGGGGGAGATGCAAGAGATTGCAATGGATGGGGTGGACCCCTTGGTCCGGGGCTTCCCATGGACACTGGGTTGGGCACGGAGCAGCATCCCAGCACGTTACCTGCGGGATAGGGTTGGAGGCTGCTGGTGGCGGGATCTCACTTCTCTGTCATCATCCTCACAAACTCCTCGTAGTTGACCTGCCCGTCGTTGTTGCAGTCGGCCTCCTTGATCATCTCATCCACCT
>NW_009909903.1:0-229 GCF_000696875.1 Nestor notabilis | reverse complement strand
CCCGTATCCCCCCCTCTCTGTCCGTATCCCTCATCTTCCTCGCCATCAGCGACAGGAACTCGGGGAAGTCGATGGTGCCGTTGCCGTCGGCGTCCACCTCTCCCACCATGTCCTGCAGCTCGGCCTCGGTGGGGTTCTGCCCCAGGGACCGCATGACGGTGCCCAGCTCCTTGGTGGTGATGCAGCCGTCCCCATCCCGGTCAAAGAGGGAGAAAGCTTCCTTGAACTC
>NW_009909902.1:498-769 GCF_000696875.1 Nestor notabilis | reverse complement strand
CTGAAATCTCCTCGTATGAGGTGGGTCTGGGCTCGCCTCTCCTGATCGGGGGACGAACGGAGCGATACGGCGAGGTGCGGAAATCTCCTGCTTCAGTCTCCCAGAGCCTCTCTGTGATAAAGCAGGGTCCAGTCCCGGGAACATCAACTTCTGCGGAAGGACAAAACAGTTTGAAAGAGCAGGGCGAGGGTGAGAAAAAAAGAATCCACCCCTCAGATGACTACATAAGGCTACATAAGGAGACTGGGGGGGGGGGGGGGGGAACACAAAC
>NW_009909902.1:0-263 GCF_000696875.1 Nestor notabilis | reverse complement strand
CAGCAGCAAGAGCAGCGAGGAAAAATATACTACGCCAGCAGGCAAATAAATAAACTTGAATGCAGCGGCAGGCAGGGAGGGATCGTAAAGAGCGAAGAGGATTGGAGGGGCAAAAGTCAGTTTTGGGGAAAAAAAAAAGAAAAAGAAAAAGAAAAAAATTGCTTTATGGGAGGAGAAAAAAATCCCCTTTAAACAGTCACGCCCCCTTTGGCAATGACCGGTCCCTTCACTGCGTGTAAATCCGACATCAGCAACCTGGAACC
>NW_009909901.1:0-8207 GCF_000696875.1 Nestor notabilis | reverse complement strand
TGGAACCGGAGGCTCGAAACCTCCCAAAATGATAAAAATCCCAAGGCCACTGTGTGGCCCCACGGTCCGGGAGAACCCGAACCCCGGCAGCCTTCCCGGTCCGGGCGTGCCGTGCAGGAACCCCACTCTTGCAACATAATCTTCCCTTTAATTTGGTTAGTCCGGCTCTGAGAGCTGAAGAGCCTGCAGCATACAAAAGCTATTACATATGAGTAATGCTTTACTCTTTATTTACACGCAGCAGCGAATAACAAGAAGCTGTCTTGTAATTTCTTGCTGGGATTGCTCGAGTACAGTCACAGACATAATGGAAAAGTTGGTCTCTGTGTCGTTGCTGTAGCTTCTCATGTCATGTATCACGTCCTTCGCAAGAAAGAAGAGAAATTCCAGGGTCGAGGAGAACGGCACTTTGTCAGTGTTTGAATAAACGCTCGACAAAAGGGAAGCGGTACGTACACGTGCAGTGAAATATGTAAAGGCCTGCTTAAAGTATCTGACAAATCATTTCTGGAGTTTGGATCAATTAAAATCAATCCGTGTATAGTTATCATTAGCGTTATTACTATTATTATTGTTACAGCATTATGCCATCTAGCAGATTACTTGGGAACTGCAAGTAACTGCTTGAGCTGGGTATCAAATTGTTCAGAGCACTCTCTCATTTGCTTACATTTCAAAATCCCCCCTCCCTGGAGGGCACCGTCGTCAGCGCCATCCCCTGGGGCTGCTCGGCGGCCCCGTGGTCAGCCCCACCCCCGGGGGCTGCTCGGCCACAGCCGGTACCCGGGGACGCCTGACCGCATCCACGATTCCAGAGGCGGGTGGTGGGTGTGGATCTGCAACACTCTGCATTTCCTGTCTTCGGCAGCTCTGGCGCAGCACTTTTGCAGTGTTAGGAAGGCTGTGGCTGGCCCCGAGAAGTGAACGTGTTGATACTCTCATTTTCTAATGGGAATACTACTGCATGGGGTGGGCATGCACTGGTCAGCATAAAACAGCTGTTGCACAGCTGGAGGAAGCTGGCTGGGCCCCTTGGTGTACAGCCCAGTGCCCACTGAGACTGAACAGGAGTCCAGGGGGGCCGGTTGAGGGGCTGAGGTCCACCCCAGTCAGTGGTGCCCAGCAGCAGCTACCCCAGCTGGGGGTCTTTGCGTTCAGCCCTTCCTGGCCTGATGTGGGCTGGGGGCCAGGAACCCATTGGGGCACCCTGCAGCACTGCTGGTGCAGAGGGCAGGAGGGAATGTGTGCCATGCTGCAGTCCATTGCAGGCAGCTTCTGACAGCCTGCAGGACCATCCTGCTGCATAGCAGGGAGACAGTTTGTACCATTTATTCATTTCACCTCCAGAAGCATCTGAGGTGCTTTTCCTTTGTTGTCTTGCAAGGTGAAAATGGAAGACACTGCTGTGCACAGAGAATAAATCCAGCAGGTTAGGACGGCATGTGACACTCACACGAGGTGTGGCACTCCTGTGGCGCCCACAGAGTTGCTTTCTCCCCTTGAGCTGTCCTGCTGTCAGTTCATGCCCGTGCTCAGCGGCTGCCACCTCCCTGAACAGTGCTTGTGAGCCGCAAGGCTGAGAGCAACCCCAGCTGCTGCTCTGAAGCACATGGGACCAGCAGCCTCTCTGTGGGAGCGGGAGTTGCCTTGCCAAAGCCATGCCTGCCTCCAGCTGTGGGCAGAGGAGCCCTTCCTGGGTCTGGGGCTGGTGGCTCCACAGGCAGGGGTTTGCTCTGGGTGGGACAGAGGAGGCAAGGACCCCTCCACACCTCCCTGCGGCACTGCCTCCAGAGGGAGGTTAGTGCTGGGGGGGCTGGTACATGGATACTTGTGATAATGGCTCGCATGGAGCTGCTTGCAGAGCCATGATGAGCTCTGCTGTCGTGACTGAAATGACCCATGTTCAGGAACAAAGACCTTAAATTATCACAGCGTGACTTGGTCAGGCTGTAAGCTGTGTGCCTCTCCAACAGCCTTTAGGCACACCTTTCTGCAAGCCTCAGTGGCATGTAAGGTGAGGAGGAACCTCAGCTCCCTTGCCCTCCACATCACCCCCCAGTCCCCAAGTCAGAAGCACTTCCTTCTGCATTGCCTTCTTGGGGTAGAGGTTTCCTTATCAGCCCCCCAGAGATCCCCTGGGGGCTCCAGGAGGTGATCAGGGAGCAGCATCATCCCTGGCATAGCTGCCCCCAGGCCAGCTGGAAGTGCAGGGCAGGGAAGGTGTCTTGTGGTTACAGCCCTGCTTGAGGATGGAAACGATTGCAGCTCATTTCCTCGCCATGCTTTCTCACCAGCTGGTGTCAGACCATTGCAGCCTTCCTTGCTTCATTAATGGGCCCAGCTATCTTCAGGACTGTCTATTTCCTGCCGTGCAATGGCTGCTTCGGTCCCGAGCATGGAGGATTGCTGCATGCTTCAGCAACAGAAGAGTATGTTGCAAATTGTTGTGGCCTGTGATGGATGGCAATTCCCAAGCAAAATGCTGACTCCTTCTAGCCTCATGGTGGATGAGTTGCTGTGCCACAGTGTTTGGGTGAAGTCCAGCAGCAGGAAGCTTGGGACACCTGCCCAAAGTGTAGCGCTATTCCTGTGACATTGGATGTCCACATTTCACTACCAGGAGGAGAGACTGAGGCACAGGAAGAGGGGAGCCTGCCCTCTCATGCATGGCAGCATGCAGGGCCAGGGCATGCTGCTGGGTTCCCAGTGAGCATGAGGCTTGCTCTCTGCCTGTGTGGCCAGCAGCACCCATGCTGTGTAGGATATTGACGCTGGGGGCTTATCTGCATGATCCTGTAGCCCAGGGGAAGCGCAGCAGCCTGCTCTCTATTTATGCAATACCCCAGCAGCTCCGGAGCATCACCTGCTTGTGTGCATGCGCCGGGAGGGCTTGTGCAAGGTGTGGGAAAGTCTGTCAGATACCATCTCTCCTGGCGGCCCCATGTCAGCAGTGCAGCGAGTGCTGCACTTGACTCTTGACAAACCCCCCTCCCTGCCCTGCTCCATCCTCCTCCTCCCCTGGCTGCTCTGGTCAGTGCTGGAGACCATGGCTGCACCCCAGAATGAGCCCATGGGCTCCGGGATGCATGCTGCCCTGCTGGGGCATAGGCAGGGGGGGGGGCGGCGAGCCGGGGGGCCACGTGCCCACTGCCTCTGTTGGAGGGGGGTGCCAGGCTGCCCGTCCTGGCTGCCCCAGGGCCAGGGCCAGCCCCATGGAAGAGGGTTAAAACCCTATCGGGAGCAGCCCTGCTTTGGGGGTGGTTTTTGTGCCCAGAAGCTGGATTTGGAGCTCATGTGAGTCTCTGGTTGGAGAGACTAGTGGGAAAAGATGCTGGGAAGAAGACCAAAATAATTCATGAGAATATATTGATTTTGTCAGCTTATGAAAACCTCCCAGATAGCAAAGGAGCTCATGCCGTAGCAGCTGAGGTGACACAGTCAAAGCGAAACATTTCAAACTGGCATTTCAGTATTTTCCAAAACAAAGTATTGCAGACACTCTGTAACTATGCTAAATGTCAACATTTCAACTCTTTGTTCCAGACTGGGACAATGGAAATTCTGAACTGTCAGGTTTTTCCATGAAATGGAAAGGTTGAGCAGCACCTGGGGGCAGGCAGGATGCTACAGCTCCCAGCCCTGCCGGCCATCATTCAGGTCTCACCAACACTGGCTGTAGATGGCTGTATGCTGCTGTGAGCTGGGGCAGCCTGAGATGAGTTGGTGGGGTAAGGGACAGCATCTCCTGCTCAGGGAGAAGGATCCTTAACAACCTATAATGGATGCCTCATGCCACCCCTGCTGCCCTCCTGTCCCTCTGAAGGGGATCAGCATCCCATTTTGCCAGCTACCCTGCCCTGGCAGGGCTCTGGGGTGATGGTGGGTGGTGTGAGGACTGTGGGGAGCCCACGTGATGATGCCCTGGGTCCCGCTGTGTGCACCGAGGGTGATGTCAGTGCAGGTCAGGGTGGTGCAGCCCAGGGACAGAACCAGGGTCGCCAGGGCAATGGCAGCAGTGGCACACCTCCACCACAGTTGTTTTTCATCCGCGGAGGGCGGCACACCCACTTCCTGTACAGGCGGCCCCGGCGCTTCCTGCACCCACAGCTATAATTAGAAGGGCAGCTGGTGGCCAGGGGCACAGAGCCCTCCTCCCGCAGGGGTCACGGCACCCTCGGGGGTGCTCGCCGGGCCAGGGGGGCTGTGCCAGTACCTGCCCTCCCGCCATGCTGCCAGACAGCATGTGTAGAGGTGGTGTCAGGGCAGCATCTTCTGCTTGATGCCCCATACTGGGGGCTGCCACCATGGGGTCATCCCTGCCTGTGTAGAGGGGAAGATGGTGCAGGCAGTGGTGGGCAGCAGGATGAGCCTGCCCAGGCAGAGCCAGCACAATGGGAACTAGAGAAATCCCCTGCCGGCTTCCTGCCCGGTGTGTTGCACTGTCAAAGATGCAGGCAGCTCTTCCTAATTAATCTTCCCCCACCCTGCTAGGCAGGGAGGTGATTTTATTGCTAGTGGAATCTAAAACACTTGCTTGAGGGCTCCAGCAGGATTGGTGCCTTGTCAGGGCTCAGCCTGGGCCAGGCAGAGCCTCCTCAGGGTGCTGCTTTTTCTAGAGGGGACCAAGATCTTCACCAAAAGATGGGGGAGCTTGTGGAGGAGGATCCCACTTTTCTTACTATGCTGGCACACTTCTGATTAAGGCTGGAAAGAAGACGTTCAAGCAGGTGCAGTTGTGCACAGAGCAAAATTGTCTTGGTGTTCTTGCAGGCGTGCTTTGGAGGGATTCTTAATGGGTCTGCTTGTCAGGCTGAGGCTGGCAGTACCACTGAATCAAGCATTGTGAGCCTACATGAATAATGAATAACGATCACATGAATATTTCAGAGACAAGGCCCTGAGATCTCTCAGAGCTGCCTTAGAGGAAAACTGGGGAAAAGTTGTCCAGAAAGAACAATGTTTCCTTTAGGCAAAAATGCACTGGTGTAGTTGGTTTTTGGAAAAGAGCTGCTGCTGCTAAATAATTCTCAGGATTTGCATCAAAAACTGGAACAGTGGTTTGGTTTGAAGGCAGAAGAAGTTGGGAGGGAAGCCATCCCCATTGACACAAGTCAGTGCTTACAATATGTGAGAAGGACAGCAGATTTTATTTCATCTATGCAATGGTTTTGTGAGGAGTCCCAAAGCTATGGCTACCCTCCAAAGAGCCAGCAGCACTGGGCACTCAGTTAACACACTTCAAAGGAAAGGCAAGAGGTTCAGTGATGCACAGGGGATGCTTGCTCTCCTGGGACAGCATTGCAGTCCAGCCTGAGCACTGCTGTCAAAGAGCTGAGTTGTAAAACAAGGCCCAGCAGTGAAAATAGTCTTCATTTTGTAGTTGCTGCATCATATGGGAGTGGGCTGCAAATCAACAGGTGTATTGGACTTCTCAGCAGCATGCCCCTCTCCTCTGTGCTCTCGTCGTCTGTCTGTGCTCTTGGCATGCACACGCAGGTGCCAAGCTGCCTCTTCAATGCTCCTCTGACAGCACGTTTCCTGCTTTGGTCCTTTTCACTGCCTGCAATTAATCCACGCATAAATGTCTTCTAGGAGAAGCAGGTTGTCGTGTTTAGGTAAAACCAGAAGAAGCCTGTTGTGTTGAGGTAGGCACAGCAGAGCATTAGGAGCGGGATGAGAAACACTGCAATGAGAAATAGGCAATTAAGACCAGCCAAGGCTCTGATGTCTCTGTCACTTGGGTCACCCAATCTGTACCTCCTTCAACACTGCTCTGCTCAAAGTGATCCTCACTGGGCTGCTGGCATCAGCAGACAGAAATAATTCCTTAGTGTTTATGGAGTGCTCAGAAATATATCTGTTGCAAGAATGAGGGCAATTTGAGCATTTCTTCAGCAGCTCCCACAAAGGTGGCCGAAAATACCTGCCGTGACTGTCCCTGGAGCGCTTCAGTCTGGAAATAGGGAATACTGTGGGAAAAAGGGCAATGTGTGGGAAAAACATTCCAATAAAAATGCACAGATCTTTGCTTTTCAGGTTACCCACAAACCTCACTGCCCTCAGGATGCAAAGAGGGTTGCAGGCTGTGGAGCAAGCCTGAGCCTCCTTTTCCCACTGCACCAGCACTTCTGCCTGTCCCCAAGTGTCTCTGTTTCCAGTTCATGCCGCTGTCTGTGGCTGCTCATGTCCCATGGAGGTGCATCAAGCCCCGCACTCCGAAATGGTGGCTGTGTCGCCAGCCAAGGACCCTGGCAGTGCTGAGGCCATGCTGCCAGGCCTGTGCCGATGGGATTATTAAAGCATTTTGCCCCTGGTTGGGCAGCCTGGGAACAGCATTGCATGTGCCACAGCTGTGGAGTTAGAAGTGCTGCCAGACCCAAGGTGCAGGGAAAGGCTGGGCTGGCTGGCTGGCTGGCTGCTCTGGTTGATGATTAGGCAGTGTAGAAGGAAGGTAAGTTTTTACTTAAGTACAAAAGAAATACAGTAATGAGCACTTACATTACTGCCTTGGTGCCCATGTAAAGACCTGGAATGGTTTTATTAAAGATGACTTGATTAAAAATGAATTTGCTAAATTGCTGCGTGCTGTCTGCAGCCCACAAGCCTTTCACTGAAGCACCTCACGTAAATGTAAAGGTGAATACTGAGTCCCTTTTCGTCTGCCTCATTTGCCTTTGGGAAGCAAAGGAGGGGCTGGGCCAGGTTGGCAGTGGTGGCAGAGCCTGGGACAAGCATGGCAAGGGTTCAGATTTATGTGGGAAGTTCATGCTGTATGATTGCTGGCTTTGAAAATGAGAAGAGAGGAAGAACTTTGTCTTCCTACTGAGCATTTATAATGGGGAGGCATCACATATTGCTGAGCATGAGAAAAGACCACTCCCACACACAGGGTGTTGCACTCTGCCGTGCTGCTGGTGGGCAGCACCTGAAGTTAAGCTTTGCCTGCCTGCGTAGGCAGTACCTGTGTTTTCCAGGTATCAGCCAGGTTATTCTCCAGTTAGAAGTGACACACATTACAGCGTTACAGTCAAAAATGTCTGGCCTTAACCCAACACCCATAAAAGAGAAATGGTTCATAAATCAGTTCACTGTGCAAGAACAGGTCAAGTTGTTTATTAATTTAACCTTCTCTCCCATCTTGACCCTGACTGGCCACAACAGCTGCTGCCAAATCCCATTTGATGGCTCCCTGGCTGGGCAAGCAATGTTCTCCATCCTGCAGAGATGCCTAGACTCTGGCTAAATTTTGACAGCTACCTCATAACACACCTTCCATCGCCCCATCTGAGGTCCCTCTTAGTCACCATTGTTCCTTGTATGCGCTGTTTTCTGTGCTGGGGATGGGGATCCTGCATGGGGCTGGGTGTGTTACAGGGTACAGGGGCAACCTTGGCTCAGGAGCTTGCAGATTTCCCTGGAAGGACACACAAAACCTCTACCCCCATTGCTCACTGCCAGGACTGGGTTTCGCACGTCTTGCTGCCAGCGCTGTCTGCTTCCCAGAGACAGCATCTGCACCAGGCCAAACCAGTGAGTGAAACCAGCCCCTGCAGCCATCAGTGCTGCCATGGGCTCTGCCAGGGCTCGCAGCCCTATCTGTGTGTTGTCTCTCTGCCAGGGCTCCTTGCAGCAGCGCATGGCTCGGGGTGCTGTGCTTAGATGTGCCCTGGGTTTTATTAGTGCTGTGTGTTAATGGTGGGGTGGTGGTTGCTGTGGGAGTGAGAGGGTTGGAGATGGGTGTCAGAGAGGCCTGTCTCCATGCTGAGTGCCAAGGGGATTGCTGGCTGGATGAATGAATGAATGGATGGGACAGATGGACAGATGGGCAAACGGGCAAACAGACAGATGGACAGATGAATAGACGGACAGTCGGACAAACAGATGAATGGATGGATGGATGGATGGATGGGTGGATGAGTGGATGGTTGGATGGACAGATGGACGGACAGACGGACGGATGGCTGGCTGGCTGGCTGGCTGGCTGGCTGGCTGGATGGACGGATGGGTGAATGGATGGATGGATGGATGATAGACGGACGGGTAGATGGATGGATGGATGGATGGATGGGCAGGCAGGGCAGCACGGGGATGATCAGAGCGATGCGCTGGGGTGCTGGCAGAGGGGCGTGCTGCCGGGGAAGGCAGCGTGCGGAGGAGTGCCGGTGGATGGGATGGACCGGCGGAGCGTCAGGCCGGGCACAGAGGCC
>NW_009909900.1:1705-2081 GCF_000696875.1 Nestor notabilis | reverse complement strand
GGGGCCGGGCTCCCCACCCTCCTCGGGGTCGCTCTCCACGCTCAGCTGCTGGTACCCAGAGGAGCAGTCGTCGTCACTCAGCGCATATGCTGGCATGGCGATCTTCCCCACCAGGGTGTCTGCTGAGAAGATGACGGGATGGGACGGTGTCAGCACAGCTGGCCCAGGCACAGCCTCTCACTTGTGCAATTGGTCCCAGCAGGGCCCATCTCAAGAAGGGGACTGCAGCCAGGAGGGGACCAGCTGCATCCACCCAAGGATGCACACAGCAGAAGCCCACCATGCTGTGCACCACAGGGTGAGGAGCCTCACAGCCATGACCTGCTCTAACACCCTGCTGCAGGGCCTGTCCTGGCCACCTCAGGAAACCCTGTCA
>NW_009909900.1:0-1679 GCF_000696875.1 Nestor notabilis | reverse complement strand
GGCGCGAGGGTGGGTCAGGCCCCCACCAGCACTGCTGGGACTGGCTGGTAGGAAGCAGCGGTGGTGGGAAGGTGTTGAGTGCAGCCTGAGCCAGGCAGGAGAGCTGGGTGCCCATAAAGCTTGCTCTGGGCCTCCTCTTACTCTCCTGCTGCCCTAGCCCCAGGGACGGCAGCCAGTCCTGCCCGCATGGCCAACCATGGGCTGGCACTCCAACACCAGCCCCCCTCCATCACACAGGAAAACAGACCTTCCCCAGCCCCATGCAGCGCCACTGCCTCATGGCAGTGGGAGGAAGTCTGCACCAGGCTCTCAGAGAGCACTTCTGCTTCCTGGCTGGGCACAGACGCATCCTCCTGCAGCCCCAGGAAGGGATGACAGAAGCAGAGCCCAGTGCCCTGCAGCTGCCTCCAGGCTGGTGCTCACGGCCAGAGGGGCAGTGACATGCAGCCAAAGCCTTGCCACTGTCAGCCTCACTGTGCCCAGCTGTCCCCATGCAGTGCCTGACCTGGAGC
Organism: Nestor notabilis; assembly: GCF_000696875.1. Taxonomy (NCBI): domain Eukaryota; kingdom Metazoa; phylum Chordata; class Aves; order Psittaciformes; family Psittacidae; genus Nestor; species Nestor notabilis. The sequence continues at coordinate 1,167 of NW_009909900.1, read as the reverse complement.
TCTGGGGCCTGTGAGACCCAGCAGATGCCCACCACCCCGGGAAGCAGCCTAGGCTGTCCCCTTCGCTGCTGCACACCCTGCTGGGTCCAGCTCCCAGAGTCCCAGGCAGATGCAGGGGTGAGGCTGCTACCATGCTGCAGGACAGGGCCATCCTCCTGCTTCCAGTGCCCTTTCACAAGCACTGCCTGAAGTGCAGACGCCAGAATACGGCACCCCACATTGGGCTGGCTATTAGTGGGTGAACTCTTGACCCCACCTCAAGCCTCACACTGCCCTCTGCCTCCTCAGCTCAGGCCCACAGTCTTGCATTGCCACAGCATCCCTGGAGCACTGTCCCCTGAGCGTGGCTGTGTCAGTGCTCCCCTTGGGGTGAGGACGAGGATGTGACCAGTGATGGCTCTCCTGACCTCAGTGGGCCCTGAGATGCTTAGTCCTGCTCCCCAGCTGGGACTGGCAGCTGAGAGTGGGAAGAAAGGTATTTTTGACTTTCAGCCCTTGCAGCATCCAGCTCCCAGAGCTGCTGAGCAGGCTTTGTCCTGGCGCTGGGCTCTGCACAGAGGCTGTGGGGAAGCACAGCCCTCGGAGCAGAACCACATCTGCCAGGCAGCTGAGACTGTGCCTCGGCACGAGAGCGGGAGCTGCCGGCACAGCCCAGCATGGGTGCTGAGCATGCAGACCGCAACACAGCCCTGGTAGACAGCGAGAGGGCAGAGCCACAAGGGATGGGTGGTCTGTGCCCCCCTCCTCTTGCCACACCCTATTCACCACACACTGTTGAGGACAATGAGTGATGCTCCCACCAGTCCTTGCAAGACACCTTAATGGAGCTGGAGCAGCATTTACCCCTCTGGCTGCCCTACACCGCAGGCTGCCCTGCTGCCCAGTGTGCTGCCACTGGGCTGGCACAAAGGGGCTGGGGGACCCTCGAAGCAGGTGGGAAGCAGGGAGCAGGAGCTGGCAGAGACAGCCCCAGCCCAGCTCCCCATGCAACACTGAGGGGCAGCGGTGGGGCAGACTCCAGCTGTTGCTCCGGGTGGGCAACAAAGCCATGCTCCGGTAGCTACAAGACCCGGGGGGAGGGGGGCTCCCGGGCAGACCGGTGCGGGCAGCTCCGGGGATGGGCCCCCAGCCCAACCGTGGGGCACAACGCGCCTGCGGGTCCTCAAC
>NW_009909899.1:19448-19847 GCF_000696875.1 Nestor notabilis | reverse complement strand
TGCAGGAGGTGGAAGTGCTGGTCTCCCGCTGGAATCTCTGTATCAACCTGGGAGGCTTCTTCGTTGGTGTGTTCTCCGTGACTCTCTTCGGACCATGGAGCGACAGCGTAGGCCGCCGTCCTGCGCTCATCCTGCCGGCGCTGGGCATGGCCCTGCAAGCGGCCATCTATCTCCTCGTCATGTACCTTCAGCTGCACGTTGCCTACTTTCTCCTTGGCCGTGTTTTGAGTGGCCTCATGGGAGACTACAACCTGATCCTGGCCAGCTGCTTCGCCTATGTGGCCGACACCAGCGATAAACGCGCACGTACGTTCCGCGTGGCTGTGCTGGAGGCATGCCTGGGCACTGCGGGCATGCTGGCCAGCATTGGCGGTGCCCACTGGAGGAAACACCCTCGAT
>NW_009909899.1:10789-19418 GCF_000696875.1 Nestor notabilis | reverse complement strand
GCTCGTGCTTGCTGCCAGCCTTGCTGCCACTCTTTACGCTGCTTTCTGTCTCCAGGAGTCGGTGAAGCAGCAGAAACCAGCCAAGCTCTTCACACTCAGTCATTACAAGGCTGTCTACAAGCTGTACACGGCCCCAGAAAACCTGAGCTCCAGGAGGAAGCTTGCTCTTTACACCCTGGCTTTCTTTCTTCTTGTCACAGTACATTTTGGAGCCAAGGACCTCTTTGTTTTGTATGAACTTGGCTCCCCTCTCTGCTGGGCTGCTGACCTCATTGGGTATGGCTCCCCCCCCCCCCCCCCCGCCAGCAGCCTGGGGGGGCTGCGGCTGCTGCAGCTCTGCATTGAAGACACCTGGGTGGCAGAGATAGGATTGATCTCCAACATTTCTGGACTGGTTGTGATTTCTCTTGCTGCTACGACACCACTGATGTTTACAGGTGATGCCTCTATCTCAGGCTATTAGCTTAGAGATGCCAGTAGATGCTTCTGCTAGTTCCAAGCACGTGGAGGAAGTTCTGCCTCTGTTTCAGCCCATGTACTGAAAACTGGGGCTTCCTAACAGCAAAGTTGTCCTAACAGCAAAGTTGTCCAAACACCAAAGCTGAAAGTGCAGCCATATAGTTCCTAGACTATTAGGTTTCCCAGAAGCTGTATTACACTGCAAACACAGACTAAAGCACATTATCAGATGCAGGAGGGTGAATTAGGTCTAAATATAGCACAGGAAAACTGCCAGGAGCTACTGATTTCTGGGACTGAGTTTGGAGACTTTCTTTTTCAGCTGAACTTTCCCTAATGTGTTGTATCTTGCTCACAGGTTATGGGATTCTTTTCCTTTCCATGGCAGCCACTCCAGTCATCAGAGCCAAGCTCTCCAAGCTGGTCAGCGAGACAGAACAGGGTAAGGATTTAGCCACAGTGAGCTTAAGCTAGGTCCTAAAACACTGGCTTCTTGAACTTTGAAACCAAAGTGCTGTGGGAGGTTAGGACGTCCCTGCCTCCTCTGGACTGTTGTGCTCCCACATTCACCCTCAAGCCCGTGGTAGCATCAGTTCAGACTTGCTATGTTTTCAAGGTGAGGACAAGAGAAGAAAAGCAAGATGGAAAGTACTGCATTCAAACTCAGGAATAGTTCATTCATCCTGTTTGTTTCCAAACTTTTACAGGGAGCGAGAGTTAAAAGGGATTATACAGTGAACAGAAAGTAGTGATTCCCTGACCAGAATTTCTTTCTGTAGATCAGTAACAGTGGGAAGAAACCCAGTGTTGTTGGAGGGTTATATAATTGACTGTGGGGGAAGATCATGGATAACCCATCGGAGGAGCATATTTGCCTTCCAGTAATTTATTTGTAGACCTTCCGCTTGCTCTGAAACACTGCACTGGAATGACTCTGCAGGCAGAGGGGTGGAGGAGACTTTGCACAATTTATGTTTCTTATATTCGAATGAAGGTGGCACATATGTGATACCACATTTATGAGGCAGTCTTCTGCTGTACTTAATGTTTAACAGGCAATAAGAGGTACTCAGCAGTAAAAAGATCCACAGAGCCTTGTCTGAAGCATTTATGGTCAGGCTGATAGATAATATCCCTGATCAGCTCCAGTGATACAAATCCTGGAAGTCAGAGAAGCTGAACATGACAAGTTTGAACTTGCCAGGCTGGGGCAGCACGCTTGCTCTCTGCTCCCAGCTCTTCCTTGCCACACACGATAACCATTTACCAGTTCTCTGCTGGGAGGTGCAAACCCTCAGGAAGATTTACAGAATCCCAACTAAAGGTGATTTGTTAAAGGCATTTGGAGGCAGGGCTCTTTCACCATTAACCTCTTAAATGTCTTTTCCAGGTGCTCTCTTTGCTTCTGTTGCCTGTGTGGAAGCGCTGTGTTCACTTGTGGCTACAGGAGTGTTCAACTCTCTCTATCCTGCCACCTTGCACTTCATGAGGGGATTCCCGTTTCTCTTTGGGGCTATAATCCTCCTTATTCCAGCAGCTATTATTGGGTAATTTACTTCAAACTTCTAAGCTTTGCCTTAGGACCTGTGAAGTGTAGTATGAAAATTACTATTTACTTTGCATAGAGGCTCACAGCTTTTAAGGTGTAAATTATGCTTGTGAGAGGGTGTTTAGTGCCCCAGCTAAGCAGAGGTGCAGGTCCATTTCTTCTGGCATTTGAATCCTAGTGATAAACCTACAGCCTGAGTAACATAGCTGCTGATGTTAAAAGCACTTCAAAGTCTTGAACTTGAAAGTCCTTCTTTATGGGAGAGATGGAGCTCTCTTAGTGGTCTCTTCTCCTGGGGTTTCTTTAATAATTAAAGCAAAAGTTGTGTCGTGATAGAAAACAAATCCCCTGGTAAGTCCTGGGACAGACAATGTGTTGGAGTTTGCAGTAGAAGTGCAGCAGCTCCTGGCAGGGTCATTTTGTTCTGTTCCTTTGAAACTTTAAAACCGAGTTCATTCAGCAACATCCCAGTGTGCCTCCATAGGCTCTAACTGTTCTTTCTTTCTTAGGTGGATAGAAATCTGGGACTCAAACCGCGACTACAATCACTTCTCAGATGCTTCCCTGTCCCCTGCAGATGGCTGAGAAGCAACTTAGCAATGAGGAACTGGCCAGCTCAGCAGTGCCCATCTGAAGACTGCTCTTTATACTTGACTCAAAGGACCGATCAGTGTGGGAGGGACACCCTGCTTGTGATTACTAATCCTTAAATGCCAGGTAGTAGGAAATCGTGGCTCAGGCTGCCAGTAAGAACTTGACCTGCAGATGTCAATGCCTCCTCACTGTTGTGTTGGCTCATGTGGCAAAGAAAACCCAAGAGACCCAAAAGCCAATCAAGAGTAAAAGCTGTTGCTGGCCATTTGCAAGGCTGGTTAGTGGTTTGGGGTTTGGTGAGGAGGAAAGGTTCATGCTTTTAGTGGTGAGAGAGGACTGAATTCTGTTTTAATTGCCAAATGTTCCCCTCTGAGAACTACAGAGGGATGAGCTGGTGTGGGGACAGGATTAGTGTCTTTGGTGGTAATTTGTTTTTGTTGTCTGGGCGTAATTTTAGGTCATTGATCTCCATTCTGCTGCCCTTCTCAGGACATGTTGATGCCAGCAAGTAAACCCCATGTTTGTAATTGTTCTTTTCAAAGCAATAACTGTATTGCCTCAATCCTGTTCTCTTCCAGCTGCCATAAACCAGCAATTCTGTGTACACTGCATTGCACACATGGTTCAGATGCATGCAATCATGTCTTTACTGTGCAGTTGCTTAGCAGACATGTTACTTTTAGAAGGAATAAACCCTCCATTGTCTTTTATGGTTCATAAAAAGATAGTTTTTCTCCTAGACCTCTTCACGCCATTTGTCCTTGCCTCACTCTCTGCTTGTCTCCATTATTTTCCTTCTGCTTCATTTATTGAAGCCTCTGCAGTAAAGAAGCAGCAGCAGGAAGTTACCTGCCATGTGGAGAGTGAGCATGTGAGAGTCCAGAGCCAGGAAAAATGGCTCCCAAACCTTTGGGAGTTGCAAGCAGCCAAAGCTTGCTTTTCCTGAGCACTGGAGTAAAGCAAGTGGGAGTGCTTGGTCTGTGACCTGTCCTTCAATACACAGTGAATATGAAATCCTCACAAACAGCTTTGTTCCCTTGTGGTAAAAGCAGGAGAACTGGGGAGCAGAGAAGCAGGAGGTGGAGAAGTAAGGACATTGTAAGAACTTGGTGTTATGCCACTTGCTCTGTGCAGTTATGGCTGTGGACATAGGCAGGAGTTATGTGTCTGATTAACGGCCTAAGCCCAGAATCAGCCTCCCTGAGGAACAGGGCATGCTGTGAGTGCTGCATTAGTGGTTTGTAGCTGAACTGATTGTGAAGTTAAGTCTTCTCTACCATGGCCACCAGTGCTAGCAACTGCTCAGTGTTGTGCAGTGAAATGGAACTCCTGCACTGGCTCTGCTTTCCTGTTTGTGTCAGGGTGCTTGCAAAGGAGAAATTCAATAGGAACTATTGTATTCTATTACAAAAATTACCCCAAAGTTTTTCTAGGCTCTCCTCCAAGAACTCCAACCATGAAGCAAATACGTGACTCCGGGCAGCAGGTAGAGAGCCCCCGGGAATGCAGTGAGCTACAGCATCCCATGCAGAGATGAGTGTGGAGCATGAGTCCCCACAGAGAGTGATGCCTTGAGAATGTCAATTCTGCTGCCCCATCAGAGGATGAGAAAGCATGACAGCAAGAGAGAGAAGCATGTGACACAAACAGAGGTGGGCATTTTGAGTATAAACCAGGTTTATTAATAATGTTTGATAGAACAACTCTAAACACTTTCTGACATGACACAGCAAAGGAATACGGAAAGATGGGAACAGAAGAATTTGCTTCCTTGAGACTGCTCCAGCTGGAAGGGGCTGGGTATGGGATGTTTTGTCAAGAGCACAGCAAGTTCCTTACGGAGAATGATGGGGAAACAGGAAGAGTCAGTCTGGGCAGCTGGAGCATGAGATGGGATCTCACTGCAGGTGGCACCCAAGCTGTAGAGAACAAGTAAATCTGTATCTTGAATGGTGGGTGAGGAGAATGGCTAGAGAGCTCCTGGGAAACAAGACACAATGATCTTACTGTGTATTATTGTGGGGAAGACTTTGTGTGGGACTCTTTCAGTATCCATGGAGGCCTTGACAATCAATCACTACTCACAGCTTTCTCTGAAGCAGCTCACAAGGGGCTTTAATCCTTTGGCAGATTCACCTTTCAGCTCATCTGTTGGCTTCCTTGTGTTTAATCTGGAGATTAGATAGATTCTATTTGTGATGAATGCTGGGCAGAAACAGCTATTAACCTTTCATTGGAGAGCGAAGATGCCATTAACTGTGAGCTGATAAGAACTATCCATAAAGCTGTGATTAAGCACCAGAATTTAACTTCTTTTTTTTTTTTTGTCCCTCTAATGTCCATGGATCTAAGCCAAAAGGAAATGGGTTTGTGTTCCTGGCGGTTAAGGCAGGCAGCAAGGCTTCAGGGAGAGCCAGGAGAAGGACAAGGTGGCTCAGACTCCTCATTACATCCTGAAAGAGTAGAGTTACCTTGAGCAGGGATAGTCAGAAAACCTTGCTGCTTCTCAGGGTGGTAAATCAGCCTGGTCTCTGGAGCATCAGGGCAGGCTGGTGTTCCCTGGCTATGGCTTCATCTTCCTCCTGTGCAAGGATGTCTTTTTGCATTATTCCCTTTGCATCAGAAAAGACATACTCGGGTAGGAGCTGCAATTTCTGGTCCCATGTTGTCGAGAGCCTCTCACCCTCCAAAGCAAGCAGGAGAAGCAGGGTATAGCTGGGAGGCCAGAACTTGGGGAGGTGTGTGAGGGTGCCCCTAGTTCCTCATCTGAGTGTTAGTCCCCCTCCCAGCTGATGTTCACACCTTGCAGCCTTCACCTGCCCTTCGCATCAGTTTTTGCATCTTCCCTGATGTTTCAGGGTGAGTAACTGCAAAAAGACCTGGTGGGTGCTGAGAGATTGGTAGAAACAAACAAATGCTACTTGGTGTTGAATCCAGCAGAGAGTAATGACAAACCTGAGCCTGAGGAGCTTAGCCAGGGCTGTCAGGGGTGGGTGGTAATCAGCAGAGAGATAAACCAGCTCCTGTTTGAAGAAACAGACCATGGGAGATCTGCTGTGGAGCACCAACAGAGTAAAACACAGCCAGTGCTTAACGCCACAAGTACAGAACAGCAATTGGCATCTTCCATATCCACATGGATATGTTTTCCAGAGATCCAGCCTCCTATGCCCTGTAAGTATAGACCTGATAATGTGGTAAAGCTGAGGCACCAGGTGGAGGGAAGGGGGTTGTTTAAAAAGCACTTTGTGCAAAGATCCTGTAGAAACTTCACGTGATCAAACTGTTGTCTGAGAAGACCAACTTGTCATAACCCCAAACTTCCATTGCCAGAGTTAAGAACATGAAGTGCCTTTGCAGCATTAGGAGGTGAACGCCCTCAAGGAGGGAGTGAGCTCAGTTGATAAAGGGACATTACTGGCAAAGAGAAAGCTGCTGCTGAGCAGTTGAGAAGGTCTCTGTGTGTTATCTTTCCCAAACACAGGAATTTTGTTAGGGCTTAGCTTTTATTTGCCCTTTCCTGCTTTTGGCTTCTGACCATGATATTCCCAGAGAGGGAATGACAGCAGACGCCATATGATGCTTAGGGACCATTTCCTCTCAACTGCTCTTGTCTCCTGTGTGTCCTCTTGTGATGTATCCCTCACCAATTCCCAAGTTTTGGTTCCTCAGAAGATCTTTCCCCTTTGGACATGTTTCTCTTTCTCTTCAGACATGTTTTCCTTGCACCCCCAGCACTGCAGGAGGTATAGCCCGTGTGTCCTGCCTTCCTAAGGGAGGATGTGGAAGCCAATTCTTCCATCCCAGAGTCCACCTTAGCTTGGCTTACCAGGCACCAAGTGAGTACTGGTCTTTTAGTGCCAAGGGCTTGCATTTGGAGGGCAAAGCGGGGCTAATGAGCCACAGGCCTTGTCTCAAGCCAGGGTACTAAGATAGGGAAAAACAGAGGGATAGATCTGGCCCCACATAAAAAGGGGTCAGCCTGGAAGTCTGTGGAGGGGCTGAGGCAGTTGTGCTGGTTCTAGGCCTGCCCCAAGGAGGACAAGCAGTCCAGGCCGTTCTCCGACCCAGCCGAGGAGTCCCTGGAAGAACGTCCCTGGAGGAAGCGGATGATTTTGTCGATTGTGGCCTCCTGGTACTCGTGGGACCACCTGAGATCGAGGGGAAAACTTGAGTTAATGTTTCCTTCCTGTGAGATGCCACAGGATGGCTCAGTTCATCTGGGCCAGGAGCCAGAGAGCCCTTTCCTCCACCCCAGCTCTCTAGGAACCTCCCTTTTCCTCATGGGAAATGGAGGAACACTGGATGCTGTAGGATAGCCCCTTTGTGCCCTGCCAGGCTGGAGGGCTCTGAGCAGGTTGGGATGTCATCCCAGGGGAAGCAGGAAGTGAGAGGAGCCCCGGGGAGCTGTGGAACCTTCCAGCATCACTCCTGCCTGGAGCTCTCAGCTAGGGGAGCCCCGAGCACAAAACCAGAGAAGGGCTATGGTGGGGACCTTTGCTCCCTTCATGCTGTGAAGAACCTGAAGTGACTCAGCTCCCTTTGGCCTGTTCTGCCTCCCTCATCTGTTTCTCCCAATTTCCTGTGCTCTTTGCTACTGCTTATGCAAGCTGTTCTCTCCAGGTGTCAAGGAAACCCATGATACAGGTGCCTTTTACTTACTTGATACCATTAAATTTCAGGACAGCCCTCATGTCCTTGGGAAGTGTTTCTGGATCTGGCCACTCAAAATGGTCTGTCACAGGTACAATGTTCTTTCCATAGTTCAGGGCTGTCACAATCTCCTGCAGGAACATACAAGTGCTCAGGCTATGGCCTGTGTCAGCCCATCATGGGCCTTTTCCTGCTCCAACAGCCACCAACCTCCCATCTGATGGCATCTCCTACCTTGTGCACCCAGTCCTTGCACTCAGAGTCTCCCATGCATTTATCCAGTGCATTGGGTGAGAGGACCAGCACAAAATTGCGGGCACTCATGACACTCTGGGTCAGTTTGTCCTCAAACTTCCCTGCCTCCAGCTTCTCCACATCGATGAACACGCTGAAGCCGTGCAGCTGCAGATGGACCTTCAGCAGGCTGGTGGCAAGAGGGGACAGCACTATGAGAAGAGCTACTGGGTTTCACACACTCTCAGGCAAGATGTGGTGAGACAGAGGAGCAGTGAACAGGCTCCCACAGAGAACAGCATGGTCCTTGGGGTGCCAGCTGCCAGCACAGCCTGCTTACAGGAGAGCTGGACATTAACCCCCTGCTGTGATCCCCTACAGCCCTACGAGCACAGCGTGAGAACAGGGTAAGTCAGTGTCAAAGAAGGACAGGGTGGCAGTGACAGGACTGGGAATTAGCCTGTCCACCATGCAGCACATGGCACGTGCTGTCCCCATTTGCACTTCAGCTCTTGGCAGCCTCTCCCTCCACCCCTCTGCATCCTGTGGCTTTCCCAGCTCCACACTTTTCCCACAGCTGATCGCCACCAGCCTTCAGCCCAACACCATGTCCTTGCCTGCAGGACTCACCTGGCCAGCTGCGACCCAGTGCTCCTCCTGTAGCTGATGAATACATCAGTGCCATTGGATGCCGTTTGCAGCGTTATAGGGGAGTGAAGCATTTCTAGAGAGAGCAAACAGCACCCAAAAGTTAAACCCACCCAACAGCTCATCCCAAACAACCCTCCACACTCACCCCCACCCTTGAGCAGCAGCAGCACCCTCACCCCTTGCAGCAGTGAGGATGCGGACGCGGTGGAAGCCGGTGTTGATGTGACAGTCCTCCTGCAGCTGCTGCTCCGTCACCCGGTGCAGGAAGTTGCGGTTGATGCCGCACGTGAGCAGGTTGTACGTGTACTGACGGAACCTGGGGTCGATGCTGCCCAGCCAGTCAGCCAGGTTGCTGTGGTCACATGTGGAATAGTTTGCAAAGGTCTTCAGCTCTCTCAGCTCCCGGAAAAACCTGACAGAGAAACAAATGGAAGTGTGGAGTGGGGAGAGGAGGCTGCTGGACCAAGCAGGACCTAGAGACATTTGGCA
>NW_009909899.1:6676-10758 GCF_000696875.1 Nestor notabilis | reverse complement strand
GAAAGAGTGCAGCTGCATGCCACGGTGAAAGAGTGAGCCAGAGGAATAGAAAAGGAGAGCAGTTATGTGACTGTTGGTCCTCAGGACATGGAGGTATGAGGAGCTGAAGGAGGAGAAGCTCAAGTAAGTTCCCATCTTTCTGGGTAACTTGCAGAATCCCATCTCCCCTGTGCCATAGGTAATCTCTTCCCATCCCACACCTCTTCCCATCGCCGGAATCCCTCTGGGACTGCATACTGCACTGGAAAAGTCCTGACAGGCCAGGATTTGTATTTTGAGGATCTCGGTTCTTGTCTTTGCAAGAAGGGAAAGGCACAGACCTGTAGTGAGGCCAGCGTGTGCTGGTGGCAGTCCTACCTTTTCCGAGTGATGCTTGAGTCCATCCCCAAATCCTCCTGCAGCTCCTGCTCCGTCAACCTCAGGAGAATGTCCCCATCCACCTGGTGGTCCTGCCAAGAGAAATCCAGGCTGGAAAGGTCCCAGGAAAAGCTGTTGGGTGAGATGCTTACACTTCAGCTGCAGGATGGGGCAGAAGGGCCCATCCAGGTGTCCCTCCCCTAGCACACAGCCCTACCAGGAACCTCTGGCAGTAACTGTTGAATCCGATCTGCTGCAGCCACGTCTGCACCTCACAGGGCTTCCAGTTGGGAACTGTGGGCAGGATGCGCCGAGGAACCTCCTCCCCTATCATACGCAGCACCTTCTTGGCCAGGGAGGAGGTGGTACTGCTGGTGGAGTAGCACACTATCCTCTTCAGGCTCTGAGTAGCCCCAATCTCACTGAAGATCTGGGGACACAAAGGGAGGACACATCACTTGGCTTTCCCTCCTCCTCCCCACAACCTGTGCTAGGCCAGCTGAGGGACAGGGTACTTGGTGAGCTCACAGAGAAGCAAAAGACACCAAGATGCAGTTGTGGCAACCCTTCCCTTCTGCATCTCTTTCCTTCAGGCCAACCTACCCTTTACCTTTGTTTTCTTCTGCCTGGTTTTGATGGCAGCCTCCATGCAGAGGTAGAAGGCAGCGATGCACTGTGCTTCCAACCTCGAGCTGTCCAGCAAAGGTACCAGCCTCTGCAGGTCATCTGCTGTCCTCCCCTGGCTGTTGTCACTGCTGCCCAGCATCTCAGAGGCAAACTGCTCCGGATCCAGCGAGGCGATGAACGGCTCCACCAGAGCCAACGTCCCCGAGCGCTCCACCTCCCTCTCAACTTCCTTGTTGGTGGCCAGCACCGCGATGGCCAGGCACGCGTGCAGGCGGATCAGTTCATCGTCTCTGGAGAACACCAGGGGGAAAAGCCACTCTGCTGTCCTCTTCTCGATCATGAGGCGCTGGTTGGCCTGTCCTCCATACATGGCACAGTTGGCCAAGGCCATGGCACAGTGCCGCAGCACGATGGGGTCCGTCCAGCGGCACCAGTAGAGGATAGCATCCAGGCCTCCATCTGAAATGAGCTGGAAACAGGTCTCCTCGGTGTGTTTGAACATGTGCTCCAGGATACCAGAGACACTCTGTGCCAGCTGGGGAACATCCCGCTCCTTGGCTAAGTTCAGAATCACTCCCAAACCGATCCGAGCGATCCGGTCCCTGCAGGAAGGAGAGACCCAGGCAGGTGAGGGGCAGATGACTCTGCGGGGCATGAGAGCAGTGACTGGTGTGTGAACTCCCCTGTGCTTCGGTGGCATTTGCCCTGTGAAAGCCAGAGGTTTCCCTGTGGAACACAGCTGCTATATGTGCTGTCAGGCTGTGATGCAGTGAGATGTGACAGGCTGGTGTTGGAAGAACCTGTCTGGCTCTGATGGAAGAGCTCCTGATGGGACAGGACATGGGGTGCATAGCCCAGGACCACCACGCCAGAGGCTCTCGTGCTTAAGGCAAGACATACATAGAAATCAACAGCGTGTGGTAGGCGAGTGCCAGGCTAGAAATAGATCTGCTTAGTCAGCTTTGCTGGGTGTGTGTGAGCTGCTTCATGTTTGAGGATGAAAACTCCTTTGTCTCTAACCAGTGCTGTCCTCTGGCTGCTCCCAAGATGGGTGCAAAGCCTAGGACAGGGGTTTCACATCTGGATGAGTAACCAGACAGATCAGGTGATGGGGGTCTGTTGTTCCTGCAATGGCAGTTTGTAGGAAACCTGTGTATTTCCTGAGTCCTGCACTCTCCTAGAAGAGGACAGCAAGAGCCTGGGGGCAGGCAGACTGCTACTCAGCCATGGCTGGCCTTGGGAGCCCTGTGCTGTGAGGATGGTCTTAAAATGACACCTGAATGGGGCTGTGACCTAAAAGCATACAGTGAGGAAGGGGGAAACGATGGGCTCTTGGCTCCCCTTCCCTGAGCTTGTCAGGGACAAGGGGGCAGCTCCGTCTCTGGCCTTAGATATGACACATTTGGTGCCATGATGGAGCTGCTCCATTCACAGGGCACAAGCACTGGTCTGGATGCTCCATGCTGTGCTGCTCATGAGGACAGTGGCACATTTGGTCCCCAGCAATGGTGGGGGTAAAGGCACGTCAGGCTCTCTGTGCTGGCCGACAGGAAGAGCATTTCTGGGAAGCCTGTGGCCCACATGGCTCACACTGACCTTGGGGTGGGTTTGGCAGCAAACACTGTGGAGAGCTCTGGAAAAGAAAGCCCCAGCCTGGGACTGGCCCCAAGCCCAGGCTCAGCACAGAGCTGGATGACAAACACAGCCCCACCAGCTCCCAGCATGGAGCCAGGTCCAGTCCAGCTCCCAGCAAAGCACTGCTGCTGCACACAGATGCTGGGAGAGGTCTCTAAGCCAGAGGCCTGAACCGTGGTGGGGGGACCTTATACCTCCCTGCCATCACCCAGAGGTTGATGGTGGGTCAGGCTGTGGGGAGTGAGGGCTGGGGGCCCACTGCTACTCTGAGACTCTGCTTGTGGAGTAGAGATGGCAACTCCAGCAGCAGCTTTCTCTTGCCAGGAATCTGAGTGCTGAATTCAGACTGTGCTAGTGATGTTTCCTGGGATTAATTCCACTCTAATGGACTTTCCTGATTTAGCTGTTGCTTCTTTTTGCCTGCCAGTGCATGCAGCAAGGTCCAGGCTGTGAGACCACAACCTTACAGCTAGACACATCACCCAGGAAGCCGGAGCAAGACCCTAAACTTTGGCCAGACTTCCTCCACAAACACCCAAAGCCCTGGCTGGATCTGGGAGCACTGAGGGAGAGTGGAGCTGGCAGAGCCATGTGTTTGCCTGAGGGATGCCAGGAGAGAAAGGCCTTATCCTGACCCAGCTTATATCAGGTACATGGCTCCTCTCTGGGACCGGCATGCCGCAGTGCGGTGCTGCCAGGGCATGTCATACCAGGCATGGGGCAGAGGGAAGAGTTCATCTGTCAGGGGACCCTGTGGGCGTGCATTTAGATGTGTTGGCTGTGCACGTGCCCCCTTGTACACACACTTGTACACAAGCTCCCACCCCCCCTCTGCCACCACTTTGGCAGGGCCAGTCCAGCACCTCTCACCTCTCCTAGGGAGCAGCACATGCACCTCCAGCCTCTGAGCTAGGGAGCATGGGCTGAGGGGCTCCAAGGGATGCTCACCAGCCAGCCCCCTCCTTATGGCCTCACTCCAGCAGCAGGAAGTCTCTGGGAGCTGGCTTTGTCCTCCTCTTCCTGCTGTGGTTATGGCTAAGGGGAAGTCGTGTCCGTCCTTAGGGTCAGATGCTCTGTGTCAGCCAAACCGACCCAGCTCAGCCACAAAGGATGTCTTGTCTGGGTGGCCGCAGGCTGAGGGGGGCTCATGAGGACACCCCGATCCTCACCAGCATCCCTGAGCTGGGGTTCACCCTCCTCCCTCCAGCCAGCGGAGGGATGCCGTTGCCTGGGTGTGACCAGCAAGTAGGGACCCCTCTGTGTAAGTGCTGGGGCATGGACTGATGTGGTGCGGAGCCAAGGGGATTTATGCACCAGGAACACCCAGAGAAGGGGAATCTGGGGGATGTGGGTGGGATGAGTGGAGGAGATGCAGGGCAGCAGCAAGCCTGCAGTGGGGAGAGCTGTGCCTGTTCATGGGGGGCCCTTCGCAGACTCACCTATTTTCTGCCACCAGGATCTGC
>NW_009909899.1:1923-6624 GCF_000696875.1 Nestor notabilis | reverse complement strand
TGGACAGCAGGTTCAGCAGCAGGTCCAGGCCCCCTTCCAGGCGGATCACATCACACAGCACTTTGGCCACGTCCCTCCCCAGCGTGGGCATCCCCCACGCTTCCTCCACCAGCTGGAACACCTCTGCAATGGCCCTGCTCAGCTCCGTGGGGCTGGCTGCCTGCTTGGCATGGGCGATGGCGTGGTGCAGGGCGGGCAGGATGCGGTCCAGGGCTGCCCGTACATCCGTGTTCACCCCAGGGGATAACTCCAGGTGGTCCCTGGAGCTGGCAGCCCAGCCTGGTTCACGCACTCCGGCACCTCCAGCCGTTCCGCACCCGACATGGCGAAGAACCGGCACAGTTTATAGAGGGAGACGAGCAGGGTGAGCACCATCGGCATCTCCTAGCACAGCATCCTCGGTCAGCCGCACCCCCGGCCCCCCCCAGCAGGGCCACCACGTTCCTTGGGGGGACCCGAGGTTGCCGGAGTGGTGGCACAGGACGGGGGATGGAACAGGGCTCTGCTGCCGGCTCCTTCTCCCCTCCCTGCCCAGCTGGGATGCGGAGCTGGAAGCAGTGGCTGGAGCCGCCTTCCCAGAGCCAGGCTCAGCATCCCGGGTCCTCAGGGGCTGATGTCACCCCGCACAGGCGCCGCCTCTCCGAGGAGGGGCTCATGTCTGGGCAGCAGCATCCCCCTCCTCGCTGCAGATGCTCTGACATCCCCCAGACCCTTCCTTCCACAGCCCTTCTGCCCAAGCTCGCTGGGGCTTGTCCCTCTGTCTCCATGTCCCATGTTCCCCTCTCCTTGCCCAAGCTACTGCGGAGCCTGTGGTCACCTCCACAGCAGGCTGAGACCCCCATGCTGCTTTTACAGCAGGTCTCTCCATGACCCTCTATGACTAGTGAAGGGGGCACAGAGTGGAAGTAAAGGGCCAGGCACCTTGGTGGTCACAGTGAGGTTGTGGCCATCCTGGCACTGTGGTTTGGACCCACTTCTATCAGTGCAGGGGGTTAAATAGCTGCCTTTGCAGGGCGGAAATTCAGAGCAGCTCTTCTGGGTGGGCTCAGGATTTGCATGAGAAAACAAAGAGCAGAGGCAGCCTGGGCCCCTTTTATTTTCTTTTCCTTTTTCCAGGCCGGACGTGCTCAGGGCAGAAATGCTTTGGCCACTTCTTGTGTTGGGAGGAGCAGCTTAAATCCTTGGCTTCAAAACCAGGTTGTTGCCAGCTCAGGCTGAGACTTAAATTCAAGTTGATGTTTTGATGCGACAGTCGCTTTTAATCCTCTCTGAACCCTCTACGCAGGGACAGAGAGAGGAAAGGGACATCAACTCACAGCAGAGGATGGTAACCGGGGCGTCCTGAGCAGCACAGCACTGCAGGAGAGGCTCAGCACGGAACCAGTAAGGATTTTACTGCTGAATTCTTCTTAAACAGGGTAATGATACGAGCTGTTGCAATACAGCACGGTTGAGGGGTTTGCTACCTTGGAGGAAGCTGCTCTCTGTGGCGGGCAGAACTCAAACCATTCCCTAAGGCTTGTCCTGACAAGCCCAGAGAGCTTTGCTTGGCTTTTAGTCTTACTTTGCTTTTTGGGAAGGATTTCCAGCACCAGCTCTGGGGAATGGCAGGAGTTCCTGGGGGACCAGCCCCATTGCCTGAGCTCTCCTCACTGGCTCTGCTCAGTCCTTGAGCTTCCCAGGGCCTCATTACCCAAAACAGCCCCTCTTTTGGGGTCTCCTCCTGCCATGCTTTGAGGTCAGTAGTCGGGGAAGGGCTCACCATGTGAGCTGGTGGATGGGAGCCTGGAGCAGCAGGAGGGAGCTTTGTCTCAGCCGATCAGCCAAAGCAGCTCAGACACTGCCCAGCCCTTCTCCCCCTGCAGCCCCCCCACAAGCCTGTGTCTGCTCAGGGCTCTTCTCCCCCAGGCTCAATTCAGCAGGGATGGGATGAAGATTTAATGCAATGCTGGGCTGGTGTTTGCACCCAGGGATGACACCAACCCTGCCATAGCTGAGGCCAGGGGGCAAGGAGGGAGCTGCAGGAGAAGTCCTGCCCCAACAGCCCATATCTGGTGGCCACCCTCAGCTCACCAGGGCTTTCCACATGGAAACGCCTTTCTTGGGACCAAATCAAAGCTCTTTCCAGTAAGGGTGGGAGCAGGCGATGCTGGGAACTGCCTGTGTCCGAGCTGGCAGAGGTGAGGCCCCTGGAATAGCGGGCACCCTGCTTGGGTTCTTCTCTTCCCAGATCTTCCCTCACTTACTAAAGCCCGGAGCTGCACACAGGGCTGGGGTGGACGGGAAGGTGAGCCTCCTGCCCCAGCGGAAGCAGCCAGGGGCACTATCTCTCTAGCATAGTGTGTGTTTGCTCCTTGCCCTTGATTAAATAAACATCCCAGAGTTATCAGGAGCTGCCCAAAGAGCTGAGTTGAAATTAATTAGTAACCAAAAAGATTGGTTGGAAAGGGAATGATGGGAGCAAAATACACAGAATTTTGTTTGCGTACTGCAGTGAAAGTGCAGAGGGCTGCTGCTCTCCCTCCCTCTCTTCTTCCCGGCCACTCACCTCTGGCCCCTGGTCCCTGTGCATGGAGGTGGCGTCTGCCAAGTTGCCATGCCTTGGGGCTCCCCAGGTCTGCTCCCAGCCTTGCTGACACTAAGAAAGCAGGAATTCCAAGAGCAAGTCCTCTGAAATGGTGACATATGGGGCTTTTCCCTTTGTCCTCAGAGCATTGCTCCCCATCCCCTGTCACTAGGGTTTTTGTCTTGCCAAGACCAGCCTGGGAAATGGCCTCCCCTTGAGTTGGAGCTTTAATACCACGAGGTTTGCTTTGAAATAAGCATGGCAGCACCTCAAAACTGGTTCCTGGCTCTGGTCTGCTGTCTTCCCTTGCTCTCTGAGCCAGCGCCCAACCTGCACCCAGGCTGGGAGTGAGCTCCCCTGTTCCCCCTCAAACATACCCAGCTCAGTATGGACTGTGGGGGATGCTGGGTGGGAGAGTCTCTGCCCCTTTTCCCCTGCTCTGACCTTGGCCTGTTTGTTTTCTCCCACTGGGGCAGGCTGAGCAAACAGCGGCTGCCAGGGCCTGGCCGCAGCCACGCTCCAGCCCGCACAGTCGCAGGAGGGCTGCGCTCCCACCGGGCAGGATGAGGCTGCTCTTCCCTACCCTTGTGCTGGCCCTGCTCACTGCTGCCCATGCTGCTGAAGGTGAGTCAGCCCCAAGCTGTGTGCCTTCCCTTGCAGGGTAGGGATGGAGTGTCTGTGGCTCCTGGGCTGCTGGAAGGGCTGGGGGGCCTGGGCCAGGGTGAGGAGACAAGCAATGGCCATGGCCAGTGGTCACATTGGCTATACCTTGCACTGTGGGGAGAAGGCAAGCAGGCTGCACATGGATATCAGTGGTGCCTGGGCAAATCCCTGGCCATCCTACTGCTGGATTGCCAGCATGGAGCTGCGACCCCGGCACAGCCTGGTCCATGGCTGCCATCCCAGCAGGACCTGGGTGGGAGCAGGGCGAGGTGCTGCTGTAGCCCCTGGTGATGAGGTTGACCATGGAGAGGTGGGATCCCCAAAACTGAGATATGCTTATGTTTGCTTTCACCCCTGCGGCTGGGCTGAGGGGGAGGCACTGGCCCCACTGCCCACCTTGTGTTACTTCTCCTGTGCTGGGGGTGGCTTTTGCAGACTCCTGTGTGGGCCGCTGTGACGATGGCTTCGATGCCAAGCGCAAGTGCCAGTGTGACACCCTCTGCGTGTACTACCAGAGCTGCTGCAGTGACTACTCCACCGTCTGCAAAGCCAAAGGTGCCAGCGCTGTGATCGCTGTCCCAGCCAGGGCAGGGGGTGCTGGGGTGCCTGTGGGTGCTCAAAACCATGGGGGATCAGAGGGGTCTGTGCTGGGTCAGCTCTGCACCCGCCATGTCCTCAGGTGACTTCATGTCTGTGCCAGGATTTGGTGCTGAAGCACCAGGGGATTTTGGCAGCTGCGGTGTGGGGTCCTTGCAAATCCATATTGCCTGGGAGCAAGCAGCTCCTGCAGCCAGATCCCATGGGAGACACCCAGGGCTTGCTGGGACCAACCTGCTCCCTCCCACAGTGACCCGGGGAGATGTGTTTGCCTTGCCGGAGGATGACTACCTCGACTACAACTTCACTGTCGACTTGGGCACGACTGAAGGCCCCGGGGCAGCCCTCCCAGAGCTACCCACAGAGCTGCCCACGTCCCTGCCTCCAGCAGAGCCCACACTGGAGAGCAAGCCAGACCCCGAGGAGACACTGCCAGAGGTGCCCAGCACCACGCAGGGTGGGTTTGGGGAGCCGGAGCCTGTGGAGGAGACGGAGGAGCTGTGCAGCAGGAAACCTTTTGATGCCTTCACTGACCTGAAGAATGGTTCCCTTTATGCTTTCCGAGGTACCCTGGGGACATTTCCTGGGCATACAGGACATGCTGTCAGCCCACACTGGTGGCTGAGGTCCCTCCTGCTGCTCCCACCACCCCTCTCTCCCCAGGGAAGTACTTCTATGAGCTGGATGAGACCAGCGTGCGTCCCGGCTACCCCAAGCTCATCAGGGATGTCTGGGGCATCGAGGGGCCCATTGACGCAGCCTTCACACGCATTAACTGCGAGGGCAAGACTTACCTCTTCAAGGTGGGCAAGAGCCTGGCTGCAGGGCTGGGGGTGCTCCTGGGGGGCCTGATGCAGACCCCCAACCCACCCTGT
>NW_009909899.1:823-1858 GCF_000696875.1 Nestor notabilis | reverse complement strand
CCAGGCAGCCACAGCCACAGATGGGGCTTCCCAGCATCCACTCACACCTTGGGGTGCTGCCATCAGTCCCCTAACCCCCCCATTCTGTCCTGCACCCCCCCCAGGGCAGCCAGTACTGGCGCTTTGACGATGGAGTTCTGGACCCTGGGTACCCTCGTGACATCTCTGAGGGCTTCGAAGGCATCCCGAATGACATCGATGCGGCCTTCGCCCTCCCTGCCCACAGCTACCACGGCAATGAGAGAGTCTACTTCTTCAAGGGTAAGGGGCACAGCCCAGTGTCAGTGTCCTTGAGCAGGATACCCTCTAGCTCCTGCTCCCCCTCGAGAGCATGTTCCCCACTAATGCCCTGCACGTCCTCTCCTAGACAAGTACTATTGGTCCTATGACTTTGCCAACCAGCCCACTCAGGCTGACTGCGAGAAGTCCTCCCCCTCCACTGTGTTCAACCACTACGCCTTCATGAACAGGGACAGCTGGGAGGACGTCTTCCAGATCCTCTTTGGCAGCAGGATGAGTAAGGGCTGGGCTCACACTGACAGGGTGTGAGGGGTGCAGGCACCCAGGGAGGAGGGAGTGATGCCTAGGAGCAAGCTGGATGAGCTGCTGTGCTGGGTGGGAGCCCAGGCTATGGACAGGAACCACCCCCAGGCCACAGCTGCATCTCCCATAGCGTCCCAGATCTCTGCAGCTCTTATGCCCCACACTATCAAAACCATCACCAGCCATCTCAAACCACAGTGTCACTGCTGGTGTGTTTATTCCCACTGGAGCTGGAGATACCACAGGAAAACCCCAGCCCTGGGCAAGAGAAATTAAAGATGGGAAGGAGGGGGAGAAAGGGGCTCAGCAGCACAGGGCTCATCCCAGCCACATTTGGGGTTTAGGGGCTGCTCCCAGCTCTGCCTGTCCTTTGTCTGATCATGATCCTATCCAAGCTGCGGAGCATCCCTGTGGGTCTGGGCGCAGCTCCCCCCGACGCTGCCGCTCTCACTTGTCCTGTGGCTCTCTTGCAGCCGGGGCGAGCAGCCCGCG
>NW_009909899.1:332-626 GCF_000696875.1 Nestor notabilis | reverse complement strand
TCGGGCTCCAAGTGTGAGACCCTCCAGAGCGTCTACTTCTTTGTAGGAGGTGAGTCCGGGGCAGCAAGAGATCCAGGGATGCTGGGGCAGGGGGAGGTCTCCCTTGCTCTGCCCCATCCCTGAGTTCTGGGACACAGAGGGAAGGTGCCCAGGGCTGGCAGAGTGCCCTGACTGCCATCTCCCCCTCCTCCCAGACAAGTACTATCGTGTCAACCTGCGCACCAAGCGTGTGGACCTGGTGCAGCCCCGCTACCCCCGCTCCATCGCCCAGTACGGGCTGGCCGGCGAGAGGCC
>NW_009909899.1:0-250 GCF_000696875.1 Nestor notabilis | reverse complement strand
CTTGATGGCTCTTTCCGCGATGCATCCAGTCGTCCATCCATCCATCCGTCCATCCATCCATCCATCCATCCATCCCGTGGTCTGCACAGTCCTTGTCCCCGAGGGCTGTGTTGGTCTTCCCAGGTATAAGAACTGCCCGTGGGCTGTGTCAGATCCCTGCTGCCAGCCCTGTCTCTGTCTGTGCTGCTCAGATCTGCTCCACCAGCCAGTCCAGTGCCTCTTCCAGCTGGCGGCGAGGGGCGGTGCCGGC
>NW_009909898.1:3996-4613 GCF_000696875.1 Nestor notabilis | reverse complement strand
AGGCACCCTGACAGGTTGATCGGGGCCCTGCCAGCCGCACTGACAGCACAGTCACGCTCTGATCATAGCCTCACTGTCACTTCAAAGCGCCTGCCAGGCTCAGGTGGGCTCACATGCAGCTTCCGCCCCATAGCTCTATGCCTCCTGACCTACAGTCCCGCTTCTCCTGCCCCACAGGTCCCAGATATACTGGGGTCCTCTGCTCCAAGGCATGGGATTCCAGTGTACAGCACTGGGTACCAAGGTACACATGTGGTCCTGAGCAGTGATGGCAGGAGGTGATGGCTCCCCAGGTCTGGCACTGTCCTGCCTCTGTGGGGCAGGGCTCCCAGTCCCAAAGCAGCCACAGCTGGGGACCTGGGGGTCCAGGCAGGGATCCAGGGGGACTGCAGTGCCAAGGCACAGACAACGGAGATGAGCTGGCGTGCAGCATCTCTATGCCCAGGTCTCACACAGTGTCACTGGGACAGGGAATCACCATCCAGGCATGGGTGCCCACCATGCTAGGGAACTGGGGACTGCCAGTTCCCTCTGCCCAGAGTAACACAACACCCCCCACGCCCTGTCTCCCATCCCAGCCCAGCTCAGGAAGGAATTTTCCATTCCTGAATGGAGGC
>NW_009909898.1:2536-3791 GCF_000696875.1 Nestor notabilis | reverse complement strand
GGAGCAGCTCAGGAAGGCGCCTGCCACGTTTGTCGCTAGGTAGGTGCAGAGCAAAAGCCTCCGTGGAGGGAGAGCTCTCTGGAGCGACCTCGGGCAGCCTCAGGAGCAGCCTGCACCTCACTTGCTAGAGGAGCCAACCTGCAGCCATGCCTCTGTCCCTTGCCTGCTGCCAGGATGGGGAAGCCCTGACGGTGGCTCAGGATGGAGGTGCTGCCCAGCTTGCTGTCGGCATCCTGCGAGCCACCAGGATCCCCGGACTGCACTACATGTGCACCCGGCCGCAGTCCCGCCTGCGCCACCTGCTCTGGAGCCTCGCCTTCCTGGCCTCTGCCGGGCTGCTGGCCACCAGCGCCGTTGACTGCCTGCACCACCTCCTCTCGCGTCCCGTGCACACCCGGGCGCACCTCACTCAAGCCTCCCAGCTCCGCTTTCCAGCCGTCACGCTCTGCAACCCCAACCGGGCACGCTTCCTGCACCTCACCAAACCCGACCTCTACTCGGTTGGGCAGTGGCTAGGGCTGGCCTGGGAGAACCACTCGCTGGTGCCCGAGATGCTGGCTGTGCTGGGGGAGGACCGGCGCATGTGGCTGACACGTCTTGCTAACTACTCACGCTTCTTGCCACCCCGCTGCTCTGAGCACACCATGCAGAGCTTCTTCCACCGCCTGGGCCACCAGATCGAGGACATGCTGGTGGACTGCCACTTTCAGGGAGAGCTCTGTGGCCCCCAGCACTTCACCCCTGTGAGTTCCCGCCTGGGGGCAGAGTGACAGCCAGGCTGCCCCATGGATGCTGGGGGCGATGTTTCACATCCCCCAGCAAGGGCAGAGGGGTGACAGCATGGGAGGGGGAGGCTTAGATGAGCCCTTCCAAACTGCTCCCTTTTCTAGCACTGCCAAAGGATTGCAAAGGGGTCCCTGGACCTCATCCTGCTTGCAGAACACCCTGCCAAGCCCCTGCCTGCTCCCTCACCACCCGCCTTTTTCCATCCCCAGGTCTACACACGCTACGGTAAGTGCTACACCTTCAATGGAGACCGGAGGAACCCACGAGTGACACGCCAAGGTGGCATGGGCAACGGGCTGGAGATCATGCTGGACATCCAGCAGGAAGAGTACCTGCCCATCTGGAGAGAGACCAGTGAGTGGGGCAGTGGCATGAGCAGCGCACAGATAAGGGTTGCTGTGAGGGATGGCTGCTGGGCAAGCAGGGCACACGGTGGGGGCTATGGGGCAAGCAGGCACCAGAGGTAGGC
>NW_009909898.1:2144-2505 GCF_000696875.1 Nestor notabilis | reverse complement strand
GCGGGCGGCCCCTCTTCCCTCCCCCCGCAGACGAGACGTCATTTGAAGCTGGCATCCGGGTCCAGATTCACAGCCAGGATGAGCCACCCTACATCCATCAGCTGGGCTTTGGTGTTTCGCCCGGCTTCCAGACATTTGTGTCCTGCCAGGAGCAGCGGGTAAGGAAGGATCCTCACAGCACAGGGAGGCGCCTGCGGGCACCCAGCCCAGCACAGCCCTGCAGCGATGCCCCTCTCACCCTGGCAGCTCACCTACCTGCCGCAGCCATGGGGGAACTGCCGGGCCAGTGTGCAGGGGGAGCAGACGCTGCCTGGCTACGACACATACCGCATTGCTGCCTGCCGGCTGGCGCGCGGCAAAG
>NW_009909898.1:1743-2123 GCF_000696875.1 Nestor notabilis | reverse complement strand
CATGGTCCACATGCCAGGTAAGGGGTGTGCATGATGGCATGGGGACACCTGCCTGAGGCTCCCCAGCCCGCTACAGCCTGCATCGAACAATCACCTCTGCCACATCCCTCTCCACCCAGCGACCACCCCATCCTCTCCACATGCTGCCTTACACCCAAGGTCAGCCCCTTCCCTGTCTGCCTTGTACCCAGGGGCCACCCCAGCCCCAGCCAACCTGCATCCAAGGCCACCCATCCCATCCCCTCCACATCCAAGGGCCACCCCTGCCCCACTGCCTACAGGGGAGTGAATCAAGGGTAGGGGGCAGAAGTGGGCCAGACTCCCAACCCTCAACCAGCTGCTTCTCTGCAGGCAACGAGTCCATCTGCTCCCCCAATGTC
>NW_009909898.1:399-1645 GCF_000696875.1 Nestor notabilis | reverse complement strand
GCCCCCAGACGCAGCAGTGGAGGACAGCCAAGAGCGCTGCAGCTGCCCCACACCGTGCAACTTGACCCGCTATGGCAAGGAGATCTCCATGGTGCGCATCCCCAACAAGGGCTCGGCGCGCTACCTTGCCCGCAAGTACAACAAGAATGAGACCTACATCCGGTGAGTTGCTGGTGCCGGGATGTGCTGGGGGGTGGGCAGGGAGCTGGGGACCTCGGGAACCCCCACCCCGCTCCTGCCAGCATGCAGAGAAAGAGTCCTGCCATGCATGGTTCCTGCAGCATCCTCTGCCCAGGGGTAGCTGTCAACAGAGTATCTCCCTGACTCATTCATAACCTCCCAGCCCTCCTCCTAGCACCTCCCCATCCCATGGTTCCTCCTGGCCTGGACCGTGCCCCTTCTGTGTCCTCACCACACCATCCTGAATAACTAGGAGCACCTAGTAGCTGGAGGGCTCTGGGACAGGGGAGGTTGGGGGTAGGGGTGGTGGAAGTGTCGGTGACCAGCCCTCCTTGCTGACCATTGTGTTGTCCCTACAGGGAAAACTTCCTCGTGCTGGACATCTTCTTTGAGGCACTCAACTATGAGGCCATTGAGCAGAAGAAAGCCTACGACCTTGCTGGGCTTCTTGGTGACTCCCCCAACCTACTCATGGGACCCTGAGGCGGGGAGCTCTGGGTCCCAGACCCGGGAGGATGTGGGGCTGTTCGGGGAGGGACCACAGAGGGCAGGAGCTGGCCACAGACTGGCTGAAGGGTGGCATGCTGTTGGCCATCCCCTGTCCTGCATATACCTTGCTCCCTCTGTCCTGCCATCCTTGCTCCTGTGATTGCGCTGTCCCCCTCCTGCTAGTCCTGGCACTGCCTGCAGCTCTGCTGGCCCACCCCAGGCTCCCAGTGGGCTGCACAGCATGTCCTGGTGACCATCTCCTCCTCCTCCCCAGGAGACATCGGGGGACAGATGGGCCTGTTCATCGGTGCCAGTATCCTCACCATCCTGGAGATCCTGGACTATGTCTTTGAGGTGTGCTGAGCCTTCTGGGCTGTGCCTCAGCAGTGGGAGTGGGTGAGGTGCAGAGCAGGGGCTGGGCTCCCTGGGGAGGGAGTGTAGTGTATGGGCCATCCCAGGAGGGTATGACAGCCCACAAATCAGGGAATGCCCAGCAGGAGGCACTGGGAGGTTCCCCAGTATCCCTCTGTGGTCTGAGAACAGGGAGGTTGGAGGACGGAGGTGCTGTCCCTACCGT
>NW_009909898.1:0-314 GCF_000696875.1 Nestor notabilis | reverse complement strand
GGCTGCCCACCGTGCTCGCCCCAGGGTGTCCGGGACAGGGTGAGCCGGGTCCTGGGACGCTCCAAGCCACCCCTGAAGAAGCCCTCGGGCAGCATTGCCACGCTGGGACTGGAGGAGCTCAAGGACCAGGTACACCCATGGGGCTGGGCTGCCCAGGGGTCTGCAAGAACAGGGCCTGGGCAGCATCTGCCCTCAGCCCAGAGGGAAGGGATGTTGTCCCAAGAGCAAGGGACAGTGCTGCTACATGTTTGGTACCCTCAGGCTGCAGAGCCGGGGCAGCCCCAGGGTGGCAGGGAGCTGAGTACCCCTGGGGG
>NW_009909897.1:817-1018 GCF_000696875.1 Nestor notabilis | reverse complement strand
ATATATAGATAAATATATATATGAATCTATTTTTTTAAGTTTCCTACACCTCGAGGTTGCATGGTCTGTAAGGTTGGCATGTCTTTATATTGTACACAGATTTTGCACGCCAAACTTGGCAGCTTTGAGAAATGAGAAAAGGATAAAAAACTTGTGGGTTTGGGGGTTGTTTTGGGGGGTTGGTTTTCTTTTATTTTACTA
>NW_009909897.1:0-786 GCF_000696875.1 Nestor notabilis | reverse complement strand
GGTGTTATTTTTTTTCCTCTCGTGGTATTTGTGGAGACGAAAGGTTGGGATGTTGTTGTCACACACACACACACATGCACCCACACAGCTACACGCGAAGGAAGGAGAGTGGGAAAGGGGTTTTTTGCGTCTTACTGAACTTAAATAAGAAATTGTGCTTTTTATTGTTAAAAATACAAAAAAAAAAAGGAAAAAAAAAGATAAAAGGACTACTTAAACATTTCTCATTTTAAGAAAGAAAAAAAAAGATGTTTATCTAGCACTTGTAACTTACCAATAATAGAGTTTATTGTATTTATGTGGAAACAGTGTTTTTAGGGCAACTACGCAGAACACACCAAGTAAAACTGCCTGTGTCATTTGGGGGTTTTCTTTTCTCCTTTTCATTTGGGTTGGGAGGTTTGCTTTGCTTTCTCGGCTGGGTGGGGAGGTTGGATGCAACCCTTTGGCAACAGCTAAGAGTCATTCATTCCGAGGAGGTGAATGAGGAGGACTTTCAAGAGTTAACTCTTCAGCACAGCTGCGTGAACTTTTCTAAGCTTCCTTTTCCATGATGTATTCTTGCTCGGTTTCACTTTCAGCAGTCGTGTACTGTGCAACACTGTGGTTTAAAAACGAGACTTTACAGCGAAAGGAAAACGTGTTTCTTCATTGTCACGAAGTGGGGCTCGTTCTCAGCCCGCTCTTCGCTTTGTCTTTGATATTGATGAAAAGAAGTATCCTATTGAAAGAAAAAAATAAATTAACACTTTTCTGTGCTCCATAGTGGAGGCGCTATTTTCCAAT
>NW_009909896.1:0-288 GCF_000696875.1 Nestor notabilis | reverse complement strand
CAAGACGGAAGCAGAGGATATAACAATGACAGAAAGCCAAAAATAAAACCAAACAAGGACAGCAAGGAAAACCTAAAGATCATTTGCATGACAGTAGAGCAAAGAAGCCCACAACATTTCTTCCTGAAAAGACTTTCCTCCTTAAAAATCCAAAACCGAACAATCCATATAGTGCCAAGCAAAGGAGGACCAAACTTTTCCCCTTCTGTCCTCGTTCTCCCAATAACACACGAATTTGGGAAGAAGCCGTGTGCTGTAGGCAGCCACGGGACAGTGCCGGAGGGCGGT
>NW_009909895.1:1081-1421 GCF_000696875.1 Nestor notabilis | reverse complement strand
ACCTTGGAAGATTATTCCAATGGCTGATTGACTGTGTTTGTTGTGAAGTTTACCTTGGAAGATTATTCCAATGGCTGATTGACTGTGTTTGTTGTGAAGTTTTTCCCTTGTGTCCAGTCAGAATCTCCCCAGGAGTAACTTGTGCCCATTAGCACTCTCTTCCACCTGGCTCCTTGTAAAAAGGGAGTCTCAGTTGTCTTTGTAGCCATCCTTTAAATACTGGAAAAAAACCTGGAGAGTTTCAGCAGTAGGTATTTTGTGAGTCAAGAAATGTGGGGTCTCAACACTGTAGCCTTTCTCTTTCAGTGGCAGTGGGGGGTGAAAGAGGCGACCACAGAGG
>NW_009909895.1:0-1027 GCF_000696875.1 Nestor notabilis | reverse complement strand
TGTGGGGACGTGCCGGTGGGGGGGGGCGGTGTTTGGAGCTGTTGATCTTCAAGTTCTCTTCCAACCCAAACTATTCTATGATTCTATATAAGCCAGCTTTCATAACAGTATTGCCAAAAGCAAGCACACTCTCACAAGCACAGCTAGACCCTATACACCTTTCTGTTTTGCCCAGAAATCAGGATAAACAAATAGGCATGAAGTAAAAGTAAGTGTAAAGTTTCAAAGCTCATTTGAATGCTCATATCTGAGTATACAGGCATTTTATTAACGGTCAGTGAATATGACAGACATAAGGGATTTATTATCTATGACAATGAAACTTGGTAAAGAAAAGTGATAGTGTAAAAAGTGTGTGTATTGGGTTTGTGTGGCAAGGTTTTGGTGGCAGGTGGGTTGCAGGAATGGCCTCTGTGGGAAGCTTCCCCTATGTCCGATGGAGCCGGTGCTGGAGCAGGCACCTGGCAAGACCTGTGGCCCCACGGAGAGAGGAGCCCATGTTGGAGCAGGTTTGCTAGCAGGAGCTGTGACCCATGGGGGACCCACACTGGAGCAGTCTGTTCCTGAAGGACTGAACTCCATGGAAGGGACCCACGCTGGAGCAGTTCATGAAGAACTGAGCCTGTGGGAAGGACTCACATTGGAGAAGTTCATGAAGGACTGTCTCCTGCAGGAGGGACCCAGCACTGCAGCAGGGAGAGAATGTGAGGAGTCCTCCCCTGACGAGGAAGTTGCGGCAGAGACAAGTGTGATGAACTGAGCACAACTCCCATTCCCTGTCCCCCTGTGCTGCTGGGGGAGAGGAGGTAGAGAACTCAGGAGTAAAGCTGAGCCTGAGAAGAAGAGAGGGATGGGGTGAAGGTGTTTTAAGATTTGGGTTTGTTTCTTATTACTCTAACCTGATGAGACTTTTCCCCAAATCAGGTTTGTTTTGCCTGTGATGGAAATTGGCAAGCAATCTCCCTGTCCTTATATTGACTCACGAGCCCTTCATGATATTCTCTCTCCCCTGTCTATCTGAGGAGAG
>NW_009909894.1:6412-6633 GCF_000696875.1 Nestor notabilis | reverse complement strand
CGGGTGACTTGGCATTTCCTGATCCTCTGGGGCTTGTTGTGTTTTTGGGTGCTTTGCACAAGAGCAAAGCAAGGCGGTGGCGAGAAAGAGGGGAGGGGGAACATGTAAAATAACTACATCCCCCATCCTGGTGCAGCTGCACTGGCGCAGCTCACCAGGGGTCATGGATGTCAACAGTCACCCCGGCAGCCCGGTAAAGGGGGGGGGGGTGGTGGGGCACA
>NW_009909894.1:5217-6246 GCF_000696875.1 Nestor notabilis | reverse complement strand
GATGGGGCCCCCCTTGTCCCTGGGGGAGTTGGGCATGCGGGGCTGGGTCTCTGTGGGGAGCAAGGTGCTCCCAAGTGGGGACAGTCCCTGCCTGGACTGGGGACAGCTGAGGGTGCTGCATGGGGGCATGGGTCACCCCAAGGTGCTGCATGGGGGTGCTGAGGGGTATGGGTCACCCCAAGGTTCTGTATGGGGGTGCTTAGGAATATGGGTCATGCCAAGGTGCTTCATTGGGTGCTCAGGGATATGGGTCACCCCAAGGTGCTGCATGGGGGTGCTTGGGGACATGGTTGACCCCAAGGGGCTGCACTGGGGTGCTCTGGACCATGGGTGACTCCAGTGTGCTGTACTGGCATGCATGGGGACATGGGTGACCCCAAGGGTTTACACTGGAGTGCTGAGGGCTGTGGGTAACCCCAAGGTGCTGTACTGGGGTGCTCAGGAACATGGATGGCCCCAAGGAGCTCTGGTGGGGTGCATGGGGACATGGCTGATCCCAGGGTGCTGCCTTGGGGTGCATGGGGCCATGTTCGATCCCAAGGTGCTGCCTTGGGGTGCTCAGGGCCATGGGTGACCCCCGTGGGCACTGGGCGGAGGGTGCCCGGCCCCGGGGTGCGGTGACAGCCCGGGTGAATCAGGCCATTGCACAACCACCAGGCTGGGGGTTGTGTCAGGCAGTGCTGGCTGCCCCTGCCCCGCTGGGCCCGCTGGCTGCCTGTAGGGGCAGGTGTTCTGGGTGCTGATTGGTTGGCAGGTCCAGGGGTGAGGTGCTCTGTGCAGGTGGTTGGCCAGCAGTGGTCCGTAAGGGCCCTTGCTGCTGATTGGCTGGTAATTGTCTCTGAGGGCAGGTGCTCCGATTGTTGATTGGCCAGGAGCTTAACGGGTTGTGCTGTTTGGTCAGCAAGTCTACAGGTTGTGCTGCTCTGGGTGCTGATTGGTCAGCAGCTCTACAGGTTGTACTTCTCTGATTGCCCATTGGCTGAATTGACCAAAGAAGGGCTTAACCACTCTAGCTGCTGATTGGCTGAT
>NW_009909894.1:1768-5045 GCF_000696875.1 Nestor notabilis | reverse complement strand
ACCGCTGGTGGCTGTGGTCTCTATGGGATCTGATTGGCCCGCGGCTCCAGCCCCCTCCTCACCCTTGCAGAAGGACCTCTCCTACCTGCAGCAGTGGCTGGAAGCCTTTGTCATGAACTTCGAGAAGATCATCACCCTGCCCTCGCTGGAGCCCAGGAGGTGAGGACCACCCCAGCACCCTTGGGTGACACCCTGCGACGTGGGGGGGGGACGTGACATCCACAGCTAAATTTGGGGTTGCCATGGTGGCAGCTCATCCGCTCTCAGTGGTTTTCAGCCATCCGGTCTGAAGCTTCTGGAGGGGTTGATGGTGGAGGGGGTGGTGGGGGTCGCATCCTGCCACCCTGTTGTCCCTGTCACAGGCCAGAGGAGTCAGTGTCAGAGATCCCGGTGCTGCCGCGGGAGGTGCTGCCAGCGGCTGGGGCAGTGCGTGGCCCAGGTACCACACGAGGAGGGTGCCGGGGCCAGCCTGGGGCAGGCGCTGCTCCTCCTCAAGTTCTTCATCATCATCTGCAGGTGGGTGGCACCCTTCCATTGACACCCCTGGCAGGGACTCGCTTCCCTCCATCCCCACCACACTTCTGGGTGTTCCTGGTTTCAGTCCTCCAGCATTGCAGGATGAGCCCCAGGTGCTGGCGAGGGCATGGAGGGGAACACCCCGATCACTGGGGTCTGGGCCCCCTCAAGTGTTTGCTGAAGGAATCAAACTAGTATCACCCTAGTCGCAGACTGCCATGGTCCCAAACACCCCAGTACATTACCCCCCCAGTGAAATGTAGCATCCTCCCCCCAGACTATAGCATCCTCCAAAAAATGTGCATCGTTGCCTCACACCCAAAGTGCATCACCCCCACCTAAGCACATCACCCCCCGCTGAAGTACATCACATCACCCCAAAACATAGTATTTATCCCTCAATGTATTATATCCCACCTACCACCCCCCGGCCTTTTGCAGGAACCTGGAAAACATCCAAGCAGACAAAACCCCTGGCTTCATCCCGGAGGTGCTGAAGCTGCTGCGGGTCTGTGCGAACAAGGTGAGGGCACAGGGAGAACCCCTGCCCTAATATTCGGGAGACTCAGCCAGAGGAGGATGTTTTTTTGGGGGGGAGGGTTAATTATGCTCTGTTTTCTGGCAGCTGAAGACTACCCAGGAAGATGAGCGGGGCAGGATACAGCTGGAGAACGGGATGCTCTATGCCCTGCATCTCTGCGAATGCTTCTTTGACCCCTATCAGACCTGGCGGCGGCAGCTGAGTGGGTAAGTGCTATGCCCCCCCTGCACCCCAAAATCCCCCTCCTCGTTTTTCCCCCACATTTCACCCCTCTTTTTCCAGAGAAATCGTCAGTGCGAAGGAGAAGAGTAAATACAAGTTCGCCCCAGCCCCTTTGCCCCCCGAGTTTGGCACCTTCTTCCAAGGTAAAAGGAGGTCCTACCCCCGCCATTACCCACTGCATCTGGGCTTGTGTGCTCCAGCAACGGGATGTGGGGGTACCTAAAGTGTCAGTACTGGGATGCATAGAGCATCCAGGAGCATCCAGTGCATGGGATGGGATCCAGGAGCACATATAGGATCCATGGGGGCATATAGTATTCAGAGGTAGCTATGTGATTCGAGGACAAGTAGAGGATTCTACACCTGCCCCTGGTTATCCTGTACCTGTTCCTGCAAATATAGGAGCCTATACCTGCTCCATGACATCCTCTAACTGTTCCACAAATATAGGATCCAAGATCTTATATATGCCCCCAGATCAGTATTGATTCAAGGACAAATATAGGATCCTATACCTGCTCCAGGACCCTGTATGTGCCTGTAGGGGAGGTCAAATATAGGATCTTGTATCTTCCTCAGGATCAGTGTCTGATTCAGGAGCCTATATCTACCCCAGGACTGTTATATGATTGGGTTGGAACTAAATCCTTCCCAACCCTAACCAATTAATGTCCTTTCCAACCCTAACCGATCTGTGATTCTATGATTCAAGGGCAGATATAGGAGCCTATACCCCAGGGTTCTAGTGGGCAAGTGTAGGATCCTGAAGCAGAGATTAAGTAAGTCCTCCACAACCTGGGATACCTGCAAAAATCAGTGTAAAGGGGACTTTTTTCTGGGGAAGCCCCCCCCAAAAAAAAACCCTCTGAGGCAAAAGCATTGCAAAAAATCACCTAAAACTCCCAACATACCCAACTGCCTGGAAATCCCCAAACTGAGCCCTGTTTTAGAGCAACCCCCCCATATTTATTAGGACAAAATAACCTTCCCTGGTGCAACCAGAGCTGCAAAACATTTGAGCATCCTTATCTGCTCCACCATCGACAGGGTCCAGCACCCACATTCACTGGCTTTTGGGGGTGGATTTGGATAGAAAAGGGATTTTTTCCCTATTTTTTGGTTTTATTAGCTGCTTACTCCCCAAAGTAAATCTTTCCCTTCTCATCCTCACAGAGAGTTTCCAAGCTGGAGAGCAGCTCCCTGAAACGCTCCAGCTCCGGCTTATCCATCTTTTCGGGGCCATCCTCTCAGGATCCAAGGTAGTATTGGGAAGCAGATGGGGAGGACTTGGGATCATCACCCAAGTGATAAACCCCAAAGTTTTATTTATTCTAAACAAGATAAACACTGGGATTAAACCACTCAATTTTCAAAAGCCTTTGAAAACCATTATTCAAAGTTCCAGCCCTAAATTCAGTGGGTTTACCTTTAAAGAAAATAATTTAAAGAGGGGTTTGAGTTGAAGTTGCTGGTTCATCACTGGTAGGGTGGCAGATGAGAACTTCTTGGCTGAATAAATTTGAGCAGAAATAGGTTTTAATTAACCCAGTACTTAAAAATCAGTATTTAATTAATAGCTCTGAAAGTCACTTTAAATTCATTTGCACACACCCAGGAGCAGGGTGCAGTGAGATGGATAAAACCTGCAGCACTGGAGATGTCAAACTCAGGATTAGTAGCTTTAAAAAGGGGTTTTATATCACGATAGGCAATATAAAAGCCCATCTCCCCCCCTCATTCCGACAGCCCAATGCGCTGCAGGCCATCACGCCGTCAGCAGTGGAGGCGCTGCTGGGGGTGCTGCAGCGGGGAGGCGGGGGGACCCCCCTGGTCCCCGGGTTGCTGGAGCTGGCGTTGCGCAGTGTGGTGGCCGTGGTCCACGTGCTGCACGGCAGCAGTCCCGGTGCTGGCACTGTGCCGTTGCGTGTCCTCCTGGATGGTTACTTCAGGGTGCTCAATTCGGACCTGCCCGTCACTTCCTTGGCACCAGAGGCGGCT
>NW_009909894.1:0-1607 GCF_000696875.1 Nestor notabilis | reverse complement strand
GGCGGCTGGTGGCCTCATCACTCTCCGCGTGCTCATGCTGGGTATGTGGCTGGGGATGGGGATGGGGATGGGAATGCAGGATAGATGCTGAGCCATCCTCACCTCACCATAGATGCCATCCCAGCCATGCTGAACTGTGAGGACCGGCCAGTCCTCCAGGCTGTCTTTCTCAGCAACAACTGCTTTGAGCACATCATCCGGCTTCTCCAGAACAGCAAGGTACCAGCATGGCCACTTTGGTGTCCCCCCTTGGTGACACCAGGGTTGGGAATCCTTATCTCCATCCTCACTTTTCTTGGTTCTGGACAATGCTGGGACAGGGCAGCTGTGCTGCAGTGGTATCCGTGGGGTGGGGACACTCCATAACCCCCTTCTCGCTTTCCCTCACCCCACACTGGGTGGTGTTCCTAGAGCTGACACCCACTTTGTGTCCCACAGCTCTACCTCAGCAGCTCACGGGAGGCAAATGAAACCCAGGACAAGGTCCCCACACAGCCACCAGACAGGAATGGGCTCCAGCAGGTACCATGTGAGGCCACCCCATAACCAAACCTCCAGGTATGGTGTCCATAAATCCCATGGCTCAGCAGACCTGCCACCCCCATGTCCCTGTAGGTCTTCAACGGCAGCTCCGACGCCATCGCAGTCCATGCTGTTGGGGTGCTCACTGCCATCATGAGCAACTCGCCCTCGGCCAAGGTGGGCAGCGGACCAGAGGCAGGGAGGACACCCCAAAAGTGGATGGGTTTGGGCATTTTCATTTTGCTAGGTGGGCTGGGGTGAAAGCAGCAAGTGGTGGGGCTCAGCAAGGGGTCCCACATGCCTATGTGCTTGCAGGAGGTGTTCAAGGAACGCATCGGCTATGCCCACCTCTACGAGGTGTTGAGGAGCCAGGGCCAGCCCACCCAACGCCTGCTTCAGGAGCTCCTCAACATGGTGAGCATGCCTACTTCTCCTCCACACTGAACAAAGTCCTCAGCACTGGTGGTTTGTGGTAGATCTTAGCCCCCAGCAGCCCCATTCCTTGCCACCCAGTCCTCTCCGATCAGTTTCCTCCCAAAGGGTCCT
This sequence comes from Nestor notabilis, assembly GCF_000696875.1. NCBI lineage: Eukaryota > Metazoa > Chordata > Aves > Psittaciformes > Psittacidae > Nestor > Nestor notabilis. Next base: position 539 of record NW_009909894.1, on the reverse strand, counting down.
GGGGCCATCTTTAGCTTGGAGTCATGCTCACTTTTGGGGAGTTTTGAGCCCTTTCTTTTGTACTACTGCTGTATGTGCAGGGTCTCCAAAGTGCTTGATGCATGGGGCTTTCCAAAATGCTTGATGCATGGGGCTCTCTGACACGCTTTAATGCTCAAGAGTCTCTGATGCATGAGAGTCTCCACGACCCTTGATGCATGGGGTCTCCAAGATGCTTGATGAACCCCAAAAGTCTTGGGGTTCTCCAAGATTTTTGGTGCATGTGGGTCTCTGATATGCTTGATACACAGGAGTCTCCAAGAGGCTTGATGCACCAGGTCTCTGCAGGTGCATCAAGCATCAGGAGGATTGATTGGCCGGGGGGGATCCATCCTTCTCCACAGGGTCAGGGCTGTACCAACCAGCTCTTGTGTTTTGGCAGGCAGTGGAGGGTGACCACAGCTCCTTCCCAGTGCGCCCCATCCGCAACGAACAACCCCTGCTCATCCTGCTGGCCTGGCTGCCGGCTCTGGCATGCCGGGAGCTGCAGGTCTTCCTGT
>NW_009909893.1:712-947 GCF_000696875.1 Nestor notabilis | reverse complement strand
CATTTTATAGTTGGAGTTGAGTTTGTTTATAATTACATGAAGGATGACGGAGAAAACTGTTCTCAGTTAGGGTAGATGATATAATGAAAACAAGGGTCTAAAAATTGCCTGGGAGTTTCTCAAAACTTGGGAAATGCTGGTTTGATCTTAGAGAAAACAAAACCATTCATCTGATGGTTGTACTCAAAGAGTTCCAGTCAACAGCTCGATGTCCATGTGGAGATCAGTATCACTC
>NW_009909893.1:0-421 GCF_000696875.1 Nestor notabilis | reverse complement strand
TGTGGGGGACTAGAAGCTCAACATAACCCAGCAATGTGAGCTTTCAGCTCAGATAGCCAGCCCTATGCTGGGCTACATCAAAAGGAGCATGGCCCACAAGTCAAGGGAAGTGATTCTCCCTCTTTATTCCACTCATGAGACCCCACCTGAAGTACCATATTCAATTCTGGGGACTCTGACATAAGAAGGACTTGGAACTGCTTGAGCGAGTCCAGAAGAGAGCCACAAAGATGCTCAGAAGGCTGGAGCATCTCTGCTATGGAGTCAGGCTGAGAGAGTTAGGCTTGTTCAGCCTTGAGAAGAGAAAGTTCTGGGAAGACCTCATAGCAGCCTAAATGGAGCCTATGAGAAATCTGGAGAGGGACTTTTGACAAGGGCATGTAGGGATAGGACAAGAGGGAATGGCTTTAAACTGAAAGAG
>NW_009909892.1:6685-6889 GCF_000696875.1 Nestor notabilis | reverse complement strand
AGAGACAGCCCCTTCCCCCTCTGCACTGCGGTCCCTGCTCCGCAGAGCATCCCGCAGCCACCATCCCTCCCTGCATCCAGCATCCCACACACGCCGTGACCCCCAGACTCCCATCAGCAGGCAGGAGAAGAGGCTGGGAAGCACAATTCCCAGTTCCTCCGAGCCCCGAGACCCCCCTTGCTATTAAAAGCCGGGGTATGGTCT
>NW_009909892.1:3930-6530 GCF_000696875.1 Nestor notabilis | reverse complement strand
GGGGGAGGAGGGAGGGATGATTCACACCAAGGAGCGAACAAGCTGTGCAGGTTTGGGTATAAGCTTCCCCTCGCCTTGCCCCCCCTCCCCACCCACCACTGTCACGCTACAGCTACTCATCACACCGCATCCGAACCTGGACCCTTTGGGTCTGCTTAAAACCAATGGATAGATATAAGAAACCCCAAGCACAGCGATGGATACCCAGCAAAGCCCATTCTCCAGCAGTCCTGGCTGCCCAAAACACCCCAAAACACAACCAGCACAGGCAGAGTTTGCTTGGCCACACTGCCACTGACAGGGAGAAGGTTTCTGAAGCCCCTTTGCTTGGGTACAGGAATGCAAACCCCCTGAGGACCCCTGCCCTGTGTTGTGCACTGACACTGCTTTCACTGTGGTGTCACTCCCTGGGCTTTAGGGAGCAGCACATGAGGATTTCAGGGTGCCTGGGGGCAGGGGGTGAAAGCAGAGGGGTCAGCGGTCCCCTCCAGCAGCACAACTCACCCCATCCCGGCTGCAGGCTCCTGCCAGGCTGGGATCACCAGGGAAGCGCCAACCTGCAGGAAGCACAGGGACACACAGCAGAGCACCGGCACCGCTGCCTCCCCCCCTCCCCGCAGCAACCATGGGAACCGCACTTCCTCACACGCATTTTCCATGTCATCATGAGTTGCCACCCCCAAAGACAGGGAAAAACAGCCCCCATTCCCAGTCTGTGTCCCGGGCACACAGGTTACACCAAGCACACTGCATGCACCACTCGGATCTCCCTGCTCCATCCTGTGCCAACTCAAATGGGTTGACTTTAACCCAACACTGGTACCCTGCCAGTGCCAGTGCCACGGCCAGGCAGCAGCGCACACAGAGCCAGCATCTCCAGACACCATCACACACCAGTGTGTTGGGACATGTGCCCAGAGGTGCTCTGTGGCACACTCCCAATTACAAAGCTCTCCAAGCCCTGTTAACGAGCCTTCTGCCAGCATAATTTAGAAGATGCAATCAGGAACACACGCTCTCCTGCGTGCCCAAACCCTTCTGCTCACCAGCTTCCCTCTCCAGCGCTGCCGAGAGCCACATCCAGCCACAGAGAGCAGCTCACAGCTCCAGTGCAGTGGCTGGTTCAGGACTCGAGGAGCCCACCCCGTTCAGCTCTCCCCATCATTCCCCAAACACACCAGCACCAAGGGGTCATGGCTGTGTGTGGAGGGACCCAGGAGACCCCAGGGAGATGGGTGAATGATCCCTGGGGATGTCAGGAGGAACCTCCCGTGCGGATCAGGACCATCAGCAGCACACATGGGTAAACCACTGCAACGCCCCAGCAGGGCGAGTTTTCCTTCTCACAGTCAGGCTGAGCCGTGCAGGGTAAGCTCATGGTTGAGACTCACCATCAAAACCAAAGAGCATCTTCCAGGCAGGAATACATTCCTGTTGCTAATTTCCACTGGAGAGGAAAAGGAGGAGCTTTCAGCTTAGCTTGTGCTGAAAATAAAGCAGAGCATTATCATTTGTACTACCCTCATTTGAATAAAATACCAGACAAGCTGTTAACTATGTGACTGCACAAGTCACACAGGTCATGCAAAGGAGGAAGAAGTCCTCTCTGCCTTTGGCCCTGCTGGCACAGGACTGGGGGCTGTACCTACGTACCTCTTCCACAGCACAAAGTATTCCGCACACCAAACATTTCCTATGACCCTCTGAAAAAAGCAGAGCGGGCAGAAACACACCCTGACATGGCAGAGCCACGTTACACCTTTGCTGGGTGAACAAAGCCGGGAAAATCAGAAACAATCAAACCTCAAACCCACGTGCTTTACCCCAAGATTAGCCCTCTGGTTTGCTCAGCTGGCCTCAGCGGAGCCCGCAGTAACCACAGGGGCAGCCTGGCTGTGCCATCCAGCACCGAGCACTCCATGGCAGCACCAAACACCGTTTCTTATGGCACAACCAAACACAGGTGGCCACAGCAACCCAGAGGGTGATTGATTTGTATACTGCACCCTCCAGAAAGCACATTGTTCCTCCTCAAAGCCCGAGCCTGCAGTACAGCTGACCCCTGGCCAGGAGCACCTCCGTTAACATTTACACCTGCACAAATAAGGGCCATTCCTGGAAAGGGCAAACCTAAACCTCCGTGTCTCAACCCCTCCTCTCCTCTCTGCACAGGCAAGGGGAAGGTTTGGGCTGTTACTGCCTTTCTCCAGGGACCGGAAGGGCAAAAGGATGGAAATAATCCAAGAGCAGCTTCATGTTCCTCCTCCCCAGACAGCTCCAGGTGAGGAAGCAGCCCAAGACACAGCTCTTCCTCCAACACACCCGAGGCTCCCAGCCTGGCGAGGCAAACAAGGACATTCCATCGCGTTATCTGTCAGCACAGCCCGGCTGGGTGCCGCTCCCGGGGGACCGAGCGTGCCAAACGGGGGTGCACAGAGCGGGCAGGGAAAGGCAGCGGTGGCAGCGGCGGCTGGGGCAGAGGCCAGGCGAAGCCATTGGCCAAACATTTCCTTATCGCAAACCTGAGGCTTGTTTGTATCACACGGGAATGAACCGTGCAGGTTAAACACCGCACAGAGGTTTCACTTTTGCTTTCAGGA
>NW_009909892.1:3012-3598 GCF_000696875.1 Nestor notabilis | reverse complement strand
GCACTCCCCTTCAGCCCCCCCCCTCGCTGCTAGCCACAGCCCTGCAGTGACCCAGCCAAAAAATACCCAAAGGAAAAACGATCCAAAACCCAAAATGGGCCCAACTGCGCCCTTCAGGAGACAGGCACATCTGCCCTTCCCGCGGGAATACCGGGCACGGCATAAATTGCAGCTTGCGCCGGGGCGGGGACGGGTTCGGTGGCTTCAAATTAGAGCTTGGGAGTTGGAGGAAGAAGCAAAGCAAACTAAGAGCAGAAACGTGGCAGGGCACCGCGCTGCAGCCCCAGCGCCCAAGGAGACGGCAGCCACGGGGACACCAGCACCGGGACACGGCGCCTGTCAGGGGCTGTGGGGAGGAGGAGGAGGAGGGTGAAGAAGGTGTCCCTGCTCAGCCCCCTGAGCGGCACGGGGGAGGCGATGGCTGCCAGCCGCGCGCACCCCCACATCCTGCATCCTTACGTGCGCTGCTTGTCTTCCAAAGTGAGCTGCAAAGCATCTCTGCATCATCTCGGTGCTGGGCTCGATACGCTGGCACAGGGTGCCCAGAGAAGCTATGGCTGCCCCGCTCCCCGCACGGGTGCAGACG
>NW_009909892.1:0-2977 GCF_000696875.1 Nestor notabilis | reverse complement strand
CCCGGGGCAGGGGTTGGAGCTGGAGGAGCTTTAAGGTCCCTTCAACACAAACCATTCCATGATTCCGTATCCTGCTCCATCAAAGCAGAGGGGTTGGAGGTGATGCTGGCACCATGAGCAGCCACCACACAGGGATACAGCTCCCCACCTGCCCCATTCACCAGCACAAGGAACATGTAAAGGGACAAAATGCTTCAGTAGCCCCGATACCAATGGTCACCACAGCTCCTTCACTGCAGAACAAGTTTCACAGTATCCAGGCTTCAAGTTCATTATTTATGTCTCACTTGAGGTCGCTGCATTTGCAAAAGTTTCTGAATAATTTACGTATGAGGGAGGAAGAGGGACATGTTTTGCTGAAAACCAGGTCACTCCTAATACCAGCCAAGCAGCAAAGGGAGACAATAGAAATAGGCACAGATACTCACTGGGGGGGAAAACCCAACAGTATCTATATATATACATATATATACACACACACTCCAGAGATGCCGTTGGCATCAGAAAATGTTCATCAAAACCAGCCCTTCAGCACATGAGGATTCTTTTCAACCTGCTCAATGTGAATTTCAGCAGCGCAGGGGCTACAAGGAGCTAAGCAGGGCAGCAGGGAACAGGAGAATGCTTCTGTCCAGAGCTGTGCAGGGGTCTTCCTCCCTTCTCACCTTCCTCCCTGCCACATATCCACACCACAGCCCCATCTGAGCCACCCCTCTGCCTCACTCCTCGATGATACACAAAGAGTTACGTTCCCCTCGTGCCTGTCTTACAACAAAGAGGATGTGAAACATTCAGCAGAGAACACAAGAGGAAGGAAAATGAGAGAGGATATTGCCAAGGCTCCACATAACTTCGGTTGCAGGCTGGGTTATGCCAAGAGCCGAGACACCTCCAAACCCCTCACACCAGGGGCTGCATGCCCCTACCAGGTTCATTGCTGCCCGGTCCCACATCCATGAACCCTGCATGATGGCCAAGGAGCATGTGTGGAGGCAATACCAGCAATGAGACAGGGCCACCTTGCCCAGCCACGGGGAGATGAACCCTTGGAGACAAAATAAAGGTGGGTAAGAGAAGGGAGAACCTGGTTATTGCTGGGAATGGCCACTGGGTACCACTGCACCAGGTCACAGTGGTGTTGACCCACGAACGACACCCGCAGCAGCTCTCCACCCTGGAGCATCTTCATCCATGCTAACGGGTATCTGGAGGGTCTGTAATGGCCCACAGAACATGGCCAGAGCTCAGACCCATCGCAAACAGAGGGTAACACATGTGGGAAGAGCTGGGACAGATCCTGTTCTGTGCCTGTGGGAGAAGTCAGAGGCATCACAGCTCGCAGCAGCTGCACGGCTGGTGAAGTCACTCTTACAGCAGGAGAAGGATGCACAGAGCAGCCGAGCACCACAGCAAGGGAGGGGACACTCACCTGCAGCCCCCTGGGCAGCGCCCTGCCCATGCACCCCCAAACCTTCTCCCAAAGCACCCTGCAGACCACCTCCGAGAGGAGAATCCCACTGCACCTGCAGCCACACACACTGGATGTGACCATGAGTCCAGGCAGCGCCTGTGCTTGGGCACTGACTAACACTCCAGCAAAATCATCACTATTCATGTCCCCACAGAGCGCAGCCCGGGCATCAGTGCCACACACCCCGGCCCTGCACAGGAATTAACATCTAATCCAGGAACGCATTCAATAGAGGCTCCAAAACAATTCAGCCATAAAAACATCCTTATCTCCGGAGGCCGGAGAGTGTTCTTCCTGCCCAGGGGCCGAGCAGCAGAGCCACAGCTGGTGGGACAGAGCCCATGGGCAGCCGTGAGCACAGACAGTTCAGTACACCCAAAAATACCTGTCCTGCAGCGTGAGAGGGCGAGGGCACAGCCAGCACCTACCCAGAGACCGACTAAACGTGCCTGACAACTCAGCCCAGAGATGAGCACCCCTGGGACCCATCAGTTCGCTCCTAAAATGCATTTTCAGCACAGAACAACGCTGTAGGATCTGTTGTGTGATAAAATGAACGCTCCAGGCACAGGCTGCCCTCAGCTCAGCAGGCAAACACACGGCAAAAGACAGCTCAGACCTGCGGAACCACGGGCGCACCAACAGCTGTCGGGTTGGGTTTTATGAACCCAAATTGACAAGAATTGGTACAACGGGCGTCCCTGTAATCCAGATGTTACCAGCTGCTACTCCAGCACAGGGGAACTGCACCCGTATAGCTTGGTGTGAGAGCTGATGGGGGAGCAGGGATCAGCCCCATGGCTGCAGCTTGGCTCTCTCAGGATGGGACCGGGTTATAGGCTTGGCATCACCTGCCCGTGCACCCCAGGGGTGACACTGATACCCTTAGCTCCCAGAATAACTGTGCCACGTCCCCAAGGCCAGGCTGGTGCGTCACAGGTGATGCCACGGCGGCTCCACGGGACAGGTTTGTGTGGATGTGCCCCTTTCCCACCCCACAGCACTGAACCAAAGCAGGGAAAGGCAATCTCAGCAAGTGACAACTTGCTGCCCGAGTGCTTAGTACACAAAACTGACCAGGAAAGTGACCTGTGATTTGGGCCACAGACACTTAAAGGAAAAACCCCAAATGACCCCATGAGGATGGGAACAGCAAGAACAGAGCCTCGGGGAGCAGCCCACCCACCACAGCACCCCAGGGCACAGCCCACCCAACTCCGGCAAGCGGGTGGCCTTGCAAATGTCCCCCCCCCAGCCCCTTTTTTTGCGGGGGGGGGCAGGGTGCGGCTCCCAGCCATAGGCAATGGGACTCCCTGGCCCTGGAGCCGCAGTGTCCCCCACAGCACAAACCAGTGGCACACAGCTTTGCCCCAGCCTGCAGCTTCCCCACACAACAACACATGTGCTGGGGACGGCACCGGTGGGGGCAGAGCCCAGAAAGGGAAACTGGGTGTCCCCCACCCTGAACAGAGACGGGACAGAGAACAAGCAGGGGGGGCACAGCAC
>NW_009909891.1:0-6599 GCF_000696875.1 Nestor notabilis | reverse complement strand
CTTTGAGCGCCAGGCCTTACTCTACAGTTCCGAGTTACCAGCTGGGCTTAAACCATAGCTATTTTCTACAAGCTACAATATTTTGCTACTAATATGCCAAGAAAGACGTGTTTTTAAAAGGGAAGAAATAAAATGTGATTAAGATCTGCTCACCTTGACAAATACCTTTAATAACATAAATTAAAAAATTGCTGCAATATTGTTGTAGAAACCCTCCTAAGTTATGTCCAGCTTCTGCTGTGACAGCTAAATTCAAAGTGTATGTCTAAATAAAATGCACAGAAGACAATTTTTTCACTGAACACTGTGCAAATTAAAACTACCATGCTGCAGCCTTTGAAAATCAAACATCAAGTCTATTCTTATTTCTTGTCTGGTAAGACCTTCAATTCTTGTTTCTGAATACTATCAATTTCAAGCTCATCACCTCATATGTTAAACTCTAGGCCCTTCCATAAAATAGCAATACTTCATCATTGTTTTTCCGAGATGAACATCATCTGACAGAATAAGAACATTACTGTACTGTAAGTCACAGTCATACTGATGTTGAAATGTCTGTAAGATGCTTTGATAAAAGCAATCCGATTTAAAACATCTTCCTTTATCTAACAAATTGTTCTTCCAACCCTAGCCATCTACCTAAAAGTAATCCTAGCCTTTGACTACATCTACTATACCTCTTTGCAGATGTTGGTAAAACATGCGTCTTAATGTTTTTTCTCCTGCACTTCTTTGGCCTGCTTGAACTTCAAAAGTGTGCTCAAAGGTGCACAGCCATGCTTTTTTGTCAGGCGATTATGAGAGGTATATTTTCCTTTTTTCCAGTATACGCAAAGTATATACAAGAAAATGAGAATAGTGATTATCGTCTGTACTCAAGGACCTGAATATACAGAAAGGAGCAAACATGAACTAATGAACAAGGTCAAAAGGGATTTTGTCTAATGCAGTATTTAATAAAGTATAATAAATGGTATAGTTATTCAGTTACAGCCAACTCTGTAACGAGAAAAAGAAAATTCCAGAAGTTTTGTCTATATTATAATGTCTAAATTTTAACTATAGTTTCTGTTACAAATTACCAAAATCCAAATTGTCACATAAATTGAACAAATTTCCGGATTTAAAATATCATGGACACTACTGTTAATGTAACTCTGTCCTGAAAGACATCAGTACCAGCAAAATGCACTCCAAATTCTGTCACATTTCAACAAAAACATCAATAAGGAGATGTATATAACATTATAACGTATCTCAAACATCTGTGCTTCTTATTTTCTAAATCCAGCAATTCTTCGCTCACAGCAATAGCCTCAATGTAGCAAACTGACAGATAAGCTCCAGTGATTACTCAGCTACCTCAGACAGCTCTGAGTAATACTAACAAGCTTTTTTGCTTGTTTTAAAAAATATCCATCACATTGTCATATTTTCCTCTATGGCAATATCTAGAAAAATAACGGGTCTTGTAAAGTTGCTGGCAACTCTTTTTCACTCCCTTTTTCAGGAGCACTACAACCATTTAAACTAAAAGAAACCAGACTTGGTTCTTTGTTTTAGCTTCTAGTCATTAATCTACCTTATCCCTTTAATTATTTGGTATTTCATTGTCTAAGCCTTTTAAAGAAGCTAAACTAGGTGCAGCACACTTAATTAAAGCTGAGCTTCAGCATTCAGTTCTTTTCTATCTGGAAACTGTTAGAATGAAACTTCTGTTGTCCAAGCAAGAGTGCAAATATTCTTTTGTGACAGCACCAGTGATGAACAAAGAAATAGCCTCTCATTTAGCATTTCTGGAGATTGAAATCTGGGGAAAAATAGTCCTCATACTGGACAGAGACTGCCTCCTGAAAGAGTCATGACATGACAGAGTTAGAAGCTGATGCTTCAAGTGTTGAAAGGAGGTGTGCAAATATTAGATGATTGTAAATCCACTCAGGAAAGCTTAAGACTGTTAAGGCCAACTGTTGCAAGACATTACTCACACAATATAGTGGCTCAGTATTCCTACTGAATACTATGGCCACCTTGTCAATAGAGGCAATGTGTTTTTTTTTTTGCTAGAGACACACAGAAAAATCAACTTTAACAACCAATATCAATGCAGCTGTTATTTTTTCAGTAACAACTGTTTCAGTTTTTTGCTTTTTGTATTTTTGGAAATAGGAGACAATTATTTCCTAGGCATGTACATTGCCCTCTTATCCACATGCCATCCTGTGGCAATGTACAAACAAGCAAAATGCTCACAACAAAAATTGCAAAGACAATACACAATTCTGCCCTTACTCTAAAATGGATTTAACAAGTCAGTGAATCATGCAGACTTTCTGGACTAACTTGTCTTGCCATGACACATGCTTATGTCATGGCAAGACCAGCACAGGTAAAAGACCATTCTTGAAATAAAGTCATATAACAATGTAATTATTTTCCAAACAGAATTTTTATGTCCATTTACTCAGTGACAAGGGGTTCATTGCTCTTGTTCACTCTGAGCATGCAGTGTTTCTTCAACATGCACTTCCCCCCACACTTTCTTTGTTTTAAACATTTATGACCTGACGCTTCAGAAGAAGGGTGATTCTCCCACTCTATTCCACTTTCATGAGTACCTGCAATACTGTATCCAGGGACCCTCAAGAGGGATGTGGACCTGTTGGAATGAGTCCTGAGGAGGCCACGAAAATAATCCGAGGGCTGGAGCACATCTACGAAAACAGGCTAAGAGAATTGGGCTCATTCAGCCTAGAGAAGAGAAGGCTCCAGGGAGACCTTAGAGCAGCTTTCAGTGCCTAAAGGGGGCCTACAGGAAATCTGGAAAGGGACTTTCTACAGGGGCGTGTAGTGTGAGGACAAGGGGGAATGGCTTTAAACTGGAAGAGGTCAGTTTTATGAGAGAGATTAGGGAAAAATTCTTCCCTGTAAGGGTGGTGAGGCACTGGCACGGATTGCCCGGAGAAGAAAGCTGTGACTGCCCATCCGTGGCAGTGTTGGATGGGGCTTGGAGCAACCTGGTCTAGTTGAAGGTGTCCCTACGCATGGCAGGGGGTTGGAACTGGGTGATCTTTGAGGTCCCTCCAACCCAAACCATTCTGTGATTCTATGCCCATCCAAAAAATCCCTGGAAATTTGTTTCCACCTGTTCTTCATTCTTCACTGGTGTATTTCTAGATCCATTGGTATCATCTTACATGGAGTTCTTGTAAGTGATTGCTAATCTGCCACAATTAAGCTCCCTTCCAAACACAGTATGTTACAGAGCTCCATTTACCTTTAATTAATATGGATTCCTACAATAGAAATAACCATATCAATGGGAACACAGCAGCATCCTGTTCTAACAGCTGATATAGTGGGTTTAAGTAGACCATATTTTTATGTAATTATAATAATGCTCCAAACTTCTAAAGAGAATTAATACTTGAAGTTTCTTTCATCCTCAGTTGCTTTTGTCAAGCAAAGCATGTTCTGATGAAGTGACCACGCATATTGACAGTTGTCAGAAATCATTAGAAGTACTGCAGCTTAGTGAAACTTAATACATTTTCTTCAGTTCATCAACAAATGCTTGCATGAAAACAAAACATTACTATGTGATGTAGAATACGAACACCTGTGGCTTTACAGTCTGCATAGTATGATCTGAGTATTCCTTGATATTAGGATTCTCCATTTTCTTTGCTCTTCCACTTCAATCCATGTTTAATGAAAAATTGCAGGTAATTTTCCTCCCAGCCCGAAGTCCCCTACCAAAAAAGTAAACATACTCCTTTGCACTTATGGGCAAGACTCCCATAAAATCTCAATGATTTGATTATTATGTGTTTTGTCATAGCTTTCATGGGTATTAGCAAAACAATAGCTCGAATTATGACTTTGTTTTCCAGATGGTGTAAAACCAAGTTCAATAGTCACAGTTTCCTTTACACGCAATAATTACACTAACATGCTACATGGTCTACTTGCTAATTAAATTAAACTTCACGTATACATTCACGTCAGTACACCAATTCTGTGTCATTTGTTGCAGAGCTCTCCTAGGTATGTTTGCAGCTACTGCTGTTGATAAATGACTTTTCATATTAGAAAGAATATACAGACAAATATCTGCAAGATCAGCCTCCGGGCCTCTTGCTTTTATCAGTAGCAATATTTCACCAATATTATTTAGCATTACTCAGCCTTGCATAGGGCCCCTGCAGTAGTTAAGTTTGCCTACTAGCTGTTACATGTAATTTTTATGATCCACTGCTTCTGCAACAAGAAAGCCTCCCTCCGTCACCACCATCATACAGAGCACCTCCAGAGCTCTACTTTTAAGAGCTGTCACTGATGCCTGATACTTCAGCTGTTCTGCTGGTACATGTTTGATTGCAGTACTGCCGTTCATCTGCTTTACAATGACCTAACAGAATCAATTGGTGGCTTCACAATCAGGCTGTCCATTTTATCCTGAGTAACATCAGAATGGTCAGACAGACCAGGAAAGGAAACTCACACAGAGAGTACGACAATGAAACACATCTTGTGCTGTACAGCAGCAGTGCCCTGCAAAGCCAGTGTTCAACCATCTTCTGTGTAAAGTTTTGGACATTCTCTTTTTACCTGTATTGACTATTATCTCTACTGCAATTTTCACTGTGAGAAAACTGACGAACCACCAATATCAGAGTCACAGCTTGAATCTGCTTCATATCAGCATCATTAAACAGGTAAAATCTGATACTCTTTTCTACTTCCCTGTTGCAAAACTGGTGCTGCTTGTTTCCTCTTCCTCTTGTTTCCTTACAAAACGCAGAAGGTAGTCATCTGAGCAAGGCCAAACCCAGGAACTGGGAAGCTCACACCTTTCTGAGTTTCTGACCAAACTTCATGAAGCACATGACAGGAATAACCTCATGTTTATTACCTTCTGAGTTATCACAGTATAGTAGTTAAAGCAATATAGCCATAGCATGCTCTGAGAGGCTGATCTGCAGGAAGTTTGATTCATGCAAAACTGTAAACAGGCACAGTCTTGGCACAGAGGAAACAGACACCTCGGCAGCAAGCTGCTCCTCATATCATGCTCAACCAGACTCTCATGAGAGACTAGTTTTGTTCTTCCCACATTTACTGGTCCCCTCCACTAATATTGACTTGCCTGTCCTGTTGTGAGTATCCTCTGTACAGAAGATTGCTTTTTTGTCTCTCTGCCTACACTGAATGTAAGCACGTAAATAAATGAGCATAACTGAATCAGTACAGTCACTTGTCTGGAGTGTTTTAGCAGACATGAGACTGCAATATAGTAGGTTGATTACAAAACCTCCAGGGCAATAGTAACTCAACTATGATAGCCAGAACATCGCTGGAATTACAGTAGTATTTCATCTCTGAAAGGAGTTGTTCATTATTTTGCACAATGATCTCATCTTAGGATCCATCATTCACTTGTTCAGTTGTTTTTCTTTTTACTGCACTATCTGGAGCTTAGATCATAAGCTGTTACAGAAAGGGCAGTCTTGACTTAGCCAGACTCACAGGGGGCATATAAGTAACATGCAAGAGTTAACTGAAGTTCAGTGAGAGCTACTACAGTTTATCAGAATAGAAAGGTAGCAAAAAAAGACTAACTGCAGAGCAGGGTCTCTTTAGCTGGTGCTTGTAGTCCCAAATGCATGACGGCTGACCTAACTCAGGCATAAACCCAAGCAACCTGACCTTAACCCCTTTCTTAAACTCTTCTATAAAATTGACTTTCAGACATGGAATATCTGCATCAAATAAGACATCCAAGTAAGCACAAACAGGTCACTCTCCAGGTATAAAGAAAAATGCTAGGTCAAGATGGCAACAAGCACAAAGTTGGCATTTCTACTATAAAGAAGTTCTGCATCTCCTCACCAATCCACCCTCAGGTACTGAAGCACCCAGCTCAGTAGGTTCTCTGGGCATGCCAAGATGTGACAATATTCACCCTCTACTTAAACCAGGGGAACTATACTTTCATTAGATACCAATTTAGATCCTGAGTAATACTGTGATTCCAGAACTAACTCGGTTTCTAGAAGAACTCAGAAATTATATCAAGGACTCTATACTTCATTACTTCTAATAAGTATGCAGACTTTGCAAGTATTCATCACTGCCTTCAAACAGTGCTGAGTTTTAAATATTTAAATTGTACGTTTGGGTTCATTCCAAACTAGCTAGACTATTTTCTGTTTTCCAGTAGTGTCAGTTAATGACAACACCTGGCTTTTCTAGAAGTTTCTACACTGGAAACACTTTTGACTACAGCTGACTAACTTGAACATACAACAAAACAAATAAGACATTTACAAATGGGACATAACTGAAAGCTACAGGAGCTTAGCTGTGAAGAAACCACTACTTGTTCTTGATGTACCTACAAAAGGTTCAGACAGAACAGTAACAGAGTATGTGCATGTTCTTCTTTGTGGAGCCTATAATTCTTAGTTAGGTTATTATTTCCATTTGCTATGCCAAAGAGGCTTAAAGAAGAGCCAGAGGTTCCTATCCAGATATTAAATATCATCATATCCTTAGGCAAATGTTTATTTCACAGAATCATAGAATGGTTTGGG
>NW_009909890.1:18751-30252 GCF_000696875.1 Nestor notabilis | reverse complement strand
GTGGGCTTGGTGTGCGCGGGGAACGGCCTTCCAAAATGGAGCGGGGAAGGATGACGGGTGAGTGGGAGGGGAGCAGGGGGCAAATGCTCGGTGTTGATGTGTGGAGGAGCGGTGGCAGGGAAGCGGGTTAGCGGAGGGAGTCGCAGGGGGAGTCGCTGTACAGATCGATGGTGGCGGGTTTAGTATCTGCATTGTTCTGTGAGCCTCGGGAAGGTTATTGGCTCGATGGTCGTGTTTTTTTATTGTGATTTTTGCTTAATGAGGTAAACTGGGATAAAGGGCTTAGTCTCAGATTGTAGACTGGGTTTTAGAAAGAGTAGGGAACCTCAAAGCCCCAGATGCGCACACGAAGCCGAGGAGTAACCTGAAGTATGCAGGAGAATGACAGGATCTTTAATACCTTCAGAATACACCCACTGGTCAGGAAATAAAGTCTATTGTATCATTTCTCTTTATTTAAAACACAGATTGTTATTTTAGGGCCGCAAGTATGCCGAGGCAGTGTTTATCTAGTAGAAATTTGGCTTGTGTTAAAATAAATCTTTTGAATTAAAATACGCCTGCTTGCATCCACTTTGCTTTACTATGCCGTATAGCTCCCATGGTAATACAGCTTTTGCCGGGGGCTCATAGGCCTTGAAATATGTCCGCACCACTGTCTGGTGTGTGGATGAAGTGGGGATGTTCCAAGTGGATGCGGGATGTTTATGCTGAAGATTATTGTCTTGGGTTATGTATAAGAAAGTGGTGATTTATAGGGAGAGGGAGTTAACTGCCTTTTCGGTGAGGTAAGGAGAGTTGAAAGGAAAAGTCAGAGTACATTTCGGTGCTTCCATATGAGTATGCTGCTTCTTGCAGCTTGTCTTTTGTATATGGAGAAAGGTGTTGGGATCCTTGGCTGGTGTAGGAAGCAAGTGGTAGAGACAGATGCAGTACTCCCAGTAATAATGTTCTGTCTCATTTTGGCCTGGTTTTCATTTATGGAAGCACATGTTGTGACTGTTTCGGGATTCACAAAGAAGATAAAACAGGAGATAGCTTGCTTGCCTTTGCTTAATTTTATGGGTGCTTAAGTATAATTACCTAATGATACACATTTGCTTCAGGAGGGGTAGTTGGCATACTTGACCTGTTACTCAGGTCCAAATTGTTTCTGTATTTTCCTGATTTTTCTTGCAGTAGTGCTAGTGGTTTCTCCCAGTTTTTCAAAAATGCATGAAATTTTCTAAATCAGATCAACATATATTAAACAGAGACGGAATTCGGAGATCCCCTTCTGCACTCAGTAATGCAGAGCTTTGCAAGGTCCTTTCACCTGTAATGTGAGGTGTAGGTGTAGGTGGTGGTAGATTAGGGTCCAGCTGTGGCATCCAGATGGCATGTAGTGACTTGAGGGAGAACAGGGGAGAAGCCAACCTGCAGAAAGCTTTGGGTAGAACTCTCTTGAGTGCCTGTATGAAAGGTTTTTGCATTCTTATCATCAGTGCAAACCAAGAGTTCTGACATGCTTCTGAAGGCATAAGAGTGATGTGCTAGAGACCAAGTCGGGTGAATGTTTGGATGCTCATACTTAACTGCGTGTCTGTGCAGTGCAGAAAGTAGTGCAGATATTGTTACTGTGCACACACTTTTGGTCCTTTGCTTTGTCAGGCTCTGTCATCAGTCTGAAAGTGTGTGTGCATGTGCAGCTGTTTGGATTAACACTTGATGATCTCATCTTGTAAAATGCAGTATAGTGGTGAACTTCTGTTGGAGTCATGGGATTGGGTAGAGATTCAAGTTTCAATTTATAAACAAATTTTGAGGAAAACTTTGTAGTAGTAGGTTTATTTTAAGTATCTGACAGCATTTGGGTGTTTTTTTTTTTTCTTCAGTCACTCTCACTGCTTCCCCAGCATAGGCAGTTGCTCGACTGTTAAGTTTGTCTTGTTTGTGCGGGTCATTCACATGTTTATGAGACAGAACCATTTTAGAATACAAAAGTAGTCATTAGAAATAGTGAGGCTGGTAACATGAAAACATCCTGAAATTGCTTAAAGTTCTCTTTTTCTTTTTTTAAAAATTGAACAGGCCTCTGCTATCCCATTAAATATGTTTCCCCCTTAAACTTAGATTACTCGTGTTACTTAATTGCACTGTGTGTAAGCATAGGTGAATGTGGTTTTGGTTTGTGGGTTTAGTTTTTTTTTTTCTCCCTGGAAGTGTCAACTTCTCAGTCCCACTTTGTGTGGGACTTAAAAGCCTAAGTGGGTTAAAGGCTTTTGAATATGGGACTGAGGCTTATAAAGAGAGTACTAGTACAGTTTAGGCTGAGCCATGTTAATTGAACCATGCATGTTCTTGTTTCAAGTACAGAGTGAAAGGTAATAACTCAAAAGATTTTAAAGGCACAAAGAAGCTTTTCTGTGCCAGATTATTTTCTTATACTTGTTTAGAAATCAGACATACGTACATACAAATGCACAAATATTGCAAATATAAAAGAAAAAAAGTGCATCAGGAGGTTTTTTCCTCCTTAACCTGTGGAAGATACAGTGCTTTCTTGCAAAGTGGGTTAGTTTTCTCCTGACTGTTACTGTGCGACACACACAGACCACGCTTCGTACACCCTATTTGTGTATTCATGTTGATTTTTACTTCTCATGGGATCAAATTGTTCAAAATACTAAGTCATTTATGGAAAACTTTTACTGCATGTGAAGATTATTTGTAAGTATTAGTTTTGAAGTAAACCCTTTCTGTGATTAAACATTAAAATGCCACTTCTGGGTACTTTCTGTACATCATTGCTTAGTTTTTGGAACAGATTACACCAGTACAAATTACTTTTTTACTATGGTAATTCTGAAAAGCCAGAATCCAGGAATACACACTGAAGCATATTACATAGTGGTAGTTTGGCTAGCACAACTTTGCTATAATGTTTTAAGGTGCTCTGGAACAAATACAGTCTTTCACTGAATTTGGTTTTAACCTCACGTGTTTGCCAAACTCTTCTGGATTTCGTTATGGCTGAACAATTTGTAAAAACCCTGTGATTGTTCTCCAGAGCTTACGGTTGTTAATATCCATCCATTGTTTGCTGTTAGCTGTAAAAACACTTGCATTGTTTTTATAACTGGGAAAAGAAAACAAAAAAGAGGTGTTTTAATGATTTATATTGGTATATGCCAAACAAAATGTACCATGTTCTGCATGCTTGCATGCATTTTAAGCATGTGTGTATGTATTTATTGTTAAGTAGTGTCCTGGGTTCAGCTACAGCAGTCATTTTTTCTCCTTCTTAGTAGCTGGTGCAGTGCTGTGTTTTTGACTTTCAGTCTGGGAACAATGCTGATAACACCGATGTTTTTAGTTGTTGCTAAGTAATGTTTACTCTGACCAAGGACTTTCTCAGTCTCATGCTTTGCCAGAGAGGAGGGGAAGCCAGGAGGAAGCAGAGACAGGACACCTGACCCAAACTGGCCAAAGGGGTATTCCATACCACAGCACGTCATGCCCAGTATATAAACTGGGGGGAGTTACCCGGAAGGCCCAGATCGCTGCTCGGGTCGGGCTGGGTATCGGTCGGCGGGTGGTGAGCGGTTGTGTCCTTTTCCCTTGTTATTCCTCTTATCATTATTATTGGTAGCAGTAGTGATTTGTATTATACCTTAGTTACTGGAGAGCTGTTATCTCAACTCGTGGGAGTTACATTCCTCCAATTCTCCTCCCCATCCCTCCGGGAGCAGGGGGAGGAAGGAAAAGGGGGGGAGTGAGCGAGCGGCTGCGTGGTTCCAAGTTGCCGGCTGGGCTTGAACCACGACAAGTAGCAAGAGCCGTGTCCTCTAGTTCTTAACATATGTCATTTTGCTTGTCATTCATGGAGATTTTGCATGGTCTCAGGAAGCAGCATTTAAGCCTGCATGAAAGATTGTAGCCGTAAACCTTCAATCCTGGATATCCTCTGCATGGGGACTCTATATATTTGTATTATGCGCTGTCTTCTCAGTGGGAAATGCCTTGAGTATTTAAGAAAATAATCTGACAGTAACATGCTAGCTGTGCCTATGTATGTATATACCTTGGCCAAATTAAGTACTGGAAGTGTGTGACACTGTTTGCTATTTTGTGGTCTATGTGCTAGTGTGGTGTCATGTGCAAAACATGGCTTTTTTTAAGAGGTAGGTGTTTCTTATGTTTGAGATAGCAGATGTGTCAGTAAAGAGAGTTGCCTGATACGAGTGTCATTTTTTTCCTCTGTGCGTTACCAAAGGAAACAGGTGGAAGATAAGCCATTTGAATTACGATGAATAGCAACCAGTCTTACATAGAATGATGCCCTTGAACATAAGGGAGATGTCCAGTAAGCATGCAGGATATGTATGTATTTCTTATACCTGTGTTAGTCGAATTAATGATTTACATGCAGAACTTGGTGAATTCTCAAAGGCTTAAGATTTTTTGTAGTTAAGTTGAAAAGGAAGTGGGTCCCTTAAGCCAACAATGGAATACACTGGTATTATATAACTTTTTTTTCAGCTAGAGAAACAAAAAAGCTTCCTTAATTTTCTGGTAACTTGTGTTTGTGTCGGTCTGTCCTACTCACACTGAATACTTCCAAATAATTCTAGGTAGTTAGGACAGTACATAACTAAAATGAACAAAGAGTTAACATGCATCTTGATAGGTAAATATGTCTTATTTAGAAGAAGCTGTTTCTACGGAAATACAATTTTATTCTGAATGAAGAACACCTTGGTACATTCTCACATAGCCATACATCTATAAAAGTATCTTATAAAATCATCATTTGGATATTGGTGTGATAACATATGAAGAACATATATTTAGGAACATACTTAAGGGGTTACTAAAGCGGTATTTTGTTCACAGCCATTAAAAAGGGGTTGTTGCTGTTTCAACTTCATATTTTTAAAAGTAGTGTACACCCACAGAAGGCAACAGGAGCTAGCTGTGAGGGCCTGAATAGTCAAAGAATTGTAACTAATTCAATTTTATTTGTATGTCAAAGAGCCAAGTGACCCCAAATTTATATCTTACATTGATGAACGATATTGAATTAGTGCAGGAGGTAAAAGTATATGCTGTGCAGAAGAATCTTGAGAATGGACATTTGAGTGCATGCTTAAAGTTAAGGAATAAATCCACTTTTTTAGCCGCCTCAAGTTATTTTTGTTGGTGTTCATAGGGGAGAGCATTTCTTTGGAAATAATATGACAACCTCTGCAAAATTAATCCCAGGAAGCTGTGAAACAACAATATAAGGTAGATGTGTGATTAATGGTGATTAGCTTTGTTGCAGTAATAGAATGCTGTAAACACCCAGTGTGTTTCCTTGTTCTACTGAATGATATAAGACTGAGGAAAAATCTGTTCTTGCAGTTGAATGCTACTATGTATGTACAGCTGCTAATAATAAAATTATGGAAGCTTTTCAGTATTCACCTTTTATTTACTCTAATTATAAAACCTCTGACTGTCAAGAAGAAAGAGCAGGAAAGCCGTACAAAACCAAGGAAGAATTAGAATGTAGGAAATACTAGGAAGCCATATATGCAGTGTTCTTAGCATCAAAAAAAGGAAGCATACAGCCAGCTTCAGTTATTGTTAACTTTGTGTAAGGAAGTTAGATGCATAACACTGGAAGGCATGAGTTTAAGAGACATCACAGATTTAGAAGTTAAAAGTTTTGAAAGTTACTGGGAGGGTTCCAGGAACAGCACAAATGCTGGGGGTTTTTTTCAGCTAAACTGAAGATTAAATCTTCAATGTTCTGGAAGAACGTTGTTCTCCAAATAAATAATGTTTATACAGAGACTGAAGTGATGGATGATTGTCTACAGATTTTTGTCCTTTGTAGATTTTCAAAGGACAAATGGCATGGAATAATCAAACTACTTAACTTGTACACTATGCTCAGATTTTGATAGTACTGTAGAGTTTTATCCCAGAACCCCATGGCAGATCCATTAGCCCACAGAAAAGTTCATTTCATTTTGCATTAGAGAAGGTGGTGTGGGTAGTCCAGAAACAAAAAAATAAACCTCACCAAGCAAATTTGCTCCTTTGTCAGTCGATACAAGCGAACTCATCCAGCAAAGCTCTGGTATGAATGATACTGTTTAGTGAGCTGCACTGTGGTGGTGCAGCTAGACTTTCTCTGAAGAGGAGGTGGTGTGCGGTAGGTGCATAGCTTGAATAAACTGAAGTTTCTGAAAGTGGAAACCCCTAGTGATTCAGTAAATTAAAGATAGAGGCTATATCACTGTAGCCTCAGCACAGCTGAGCTGTGTATCAACACCTTCATCTCAGAGCTGTGTTATTTGTAAATTACATCGACCTGGTCTGTGTGTGGAAAAAGCATCTGTTAAGAATGGGACTACACAGTTTTGTCTAGTGCCTGGGTCTGGTAAATAGACGTATTAAATGTCTGCCCATGGTCCTGTCCTCATAGATTGTCTATGCCTTTTGTTTTGTGTCTGGGAGAATGCCATGTGGTCCTTGTGAAAATACTTTGGGACTCAGCCCCAGCTATCAAAAGTCTGTTGAAGGAGGATTTGGTTTCCCTGAGGGAAATTGTGGAAAGAGCAGTTAACATTTGAAATACATTATATCCTACCAACTCCCAATCTTACCTTCTGTGAAGAGATCAATGCAGTTAGGTCCTTAATTTTTTTGAAATTAACTGAAAATACAGCTCTAATCTTGGAAGTATCAAATGTGGATAAGAAGGGATTTTTTTTCAGATGGGATTGGCTGCCTTCAAATTAAATCCAAGAGCTCAGGTTTACTATTCCGTAGGAATTCGGTATGACTGTTTGAGATGGAAACCCAACCTATTAGAGATTCGTTCAGTAAGCAGGAATTGAGAGCTTAGAAATCACTGGTTTAGTTATGATATACCCATGAAATCAACCAGAAGAAATCCCCTGTTGGTCATAGCTTTATAAACTGAGTTGCTATGTAATGAACATTTTGGGTACGTTCTGAAATTCTCCATTAGGAAAAAATATTTTAGATGTCACAGTATTTGCTCTTTTGGCACAGAATATACATTAACTGCCTAGTCTTGTTAGTATGCTTGTCACTGTACCTGAGTTATATGCTCACTAGCTGCTAGCATCCTGTTTCTTGGTCCTTGGCTTGGTTCATTGCTCCACCAGCTGCAAACTCAAGAGAAGCAAGGTAATCTTTGGCAAGAATCCTTGTATTGAGTGAGGACATTCTGTAAGTTAAAGGAGGTTGCTTTTCCCTCCTTGTTCTATAAAGCCATCACAGGAGAGTTTTTAACTCTTTAAGTCTTCAATGTTAATGTTAATTTTCATGCTTGTATTAGAGAATGTTGGAAAAGAATGCTGAAAGCTATTCCAGCCCACGCTTCTGAGTGAATAGAGTGAGCCAGAAAATCAAACAGAAGGTTTCTGTAGCAGCAATTGCTAACTTACAAGGCCAGAAAAACTTACAGAAGTTAGAAAAGATGCCATTATTCATTGTGCTTTTAGGAACTGACAAGGCTGAGAAAGCTGAGGATCAAGTATGAAACATTTATTTTACTCTGATTCTGGAATTACTAAACAATGTATGTGCCACTTTGTTTCATACACCAGAGCAGTCAAAGCAATGGATATAAAATGCTGAAAGCTGAAGGCATAGTTCATGTATCTTCAGGTTCTTACACAGCCATCCAGGTACTTCAGTGATTTGATGTTTGCCCTTTTGGGAGTGTGTTATCTAGGTGCTGTTGAAATCTACATCTATGTTGATAGCGAAAACCTTTCAAAGGTGGTTCGCAAAAAGGAACAATTGGAAAAGAAAAAAGCCACCAAGCCCTAAACCAAACCTTTTCCCCCAGTCCCCAAAAAAACCCCCAAGAAACACCCCCCTCCAAAAAAACCCCCCACCAAAACAAAAAAAAACACACACAAAAAAAGCTCCACCCAAAAATAAAACCAGAAACCAAACCCCAAAATACTTTATTACAAGCACAGTTTGCTTGAGCTCGGTTGATCTTTTAGGAGAGAAAATAATGATTTTTACAATACTTCTACTTCCTTTTTTTTTGATTGTAAAAATAGTAGTAGCCTGGAAACTGAGACACTGTACTGGGGGGAAAAAAAGCCCAAAGAGTAAAATACATGGTCTTAAAACATATATTTGAATAGCTCTGGTTAAATTCTCTTTTGGTCATTTTCATTCCAAGTTTGTGTGTACCTGAGTTAGAAGTATTCTCAAAAAGGCTGTCCATCATCATACCAATTTAATCTGTCCTGTCTGGAGGCTGCCAGTTTTTACTAGGAGTGGTTATGATGTATGCATCTGGTCATCATTAACAAAGATGAGATCGGTAGCTTATCTCAGAGTGCAGCCACCAAGCAGGTGTCTGAATGACTTTTGAACACTGCTGATCTGGCTCATTATTGAGAGAGATTTAGAGATCAGAGTCCCTTTATCTCATTACTATTCCCCTAATCCATCAGATCTCCTTTTAAGTGAATTTCTTTGGGGGGGGTTTCATTTGGTAAGTTACAGGTATTGCATTTCATGCCAAAAGGATTTAGTGTAAATCCCCCATGGGAAACGCTTCTGATGTGTGAAGCTTTTTTTAACCGCCCAAGATAGAGAAACATCTTTGGCAACACTGTAGCTCAAGCCAAAATCAGACTATCACTTAGCCTTAGTGTTAAGAGCATCGAATAGATCCTCTTGGATCATAAAGGCCAAATTGTGACTGACTTATCTAGTGGCCTTCCGTAATGGAGTAACTGCATCAGTGGACAAAGGAAGAGCTACAGTGTCATCTAGGCCTTCTGTAAGGCCTTTGTTACTGTCCCCCACAGTATTCTTACTGCTAAATTGGAGACACATGGGTTTGATGGATGGACTGTTAGATGGATAAGGAGTTGGCTTGATAGCTGCATGCAAAGAGTTAGTCAATGGCTCAGTGTGCAAATGGAGACAGTAATGAGTGTTGTCCCTCAAAGGATTGTACTGACCAGTAACTTCATTATGACACGGACAGTGGGATTGAGTTGCACTCCAAGCAGATTTCGAGATGACACCAAACTGAGGGGTGCAGCTGGTATGCTGGACAGAAGGGATGCCATCCATGGGGACCTTGACACGCGTGAGGTGTACCCATGTAAACCTCATGAAGTCCAGCAAAGCCAAGTGCAAGGTCCTGGGTTCCTTAACCTTGGGTTCTGGCAATCTCTGACATCAACTTGTATGTGAATAAATTGACTATTTGGTTAAATTGACTATTGGCATCAGTAATATTTTACTTTTAAAATTGGCTTGGCTTGTAGTCGTTTAAGCTTGGCTTTTAATACTATCTGTGATCACAGGAATCTAGAAACATTCTTTGTCCAGAGTAATTTTTGTTCTCTTGGTGTTTATTTACTTAATTCCATTCATTCTTGCATCTTATCTGCGAGACATGATAATAATGAATTCCGATTCACTGTGGTTTTGTTCTGTGTTTGGCTGTACAACAAAGTAATACGCTACTATTAATTATTAAATCTAGTTAGGGTTAAGAACTAGATTTAAGATAATCTCTGAAGATTTTAGCCTTTGAACGAAAACCAGATAAACAATGTGTACAGAATTTGCTAATAGCTTAATTATGGCTGTACTCCCAGTGACAAATGCAAACCTCTGACATAAAACAGTTAATATGTACGCCTTTAAGTTGTTTCACTTGGAGAAATTCCTGGCACAAGCATTCGCTGGGTGAGGGCATTCTTGTGCCTGTATTTTTTTTTTTTTATTATTTACAATCATGTTAGCTTTACTAGTGCAGTTTTCATTTTGTTAATTTCAGAAAATACTTTGTCTGAATATTTTGATTTACAGACTTTTTTTGCCTACAATTTCATGTAGTAAAGTGAGGAGCATAATACTTAAATTTTTACATTGCGTTTTTTTGGTCTGTGGAGTTCTCCCATTAAGTAATATACAACTAGTAAAGCAGGAGGAGGTACATAGCTTTTGTTGTTTCAAAAGGCAAAATAAGGTGGGTTTTATTGCTAATTGTGCAAAGTTATTGTATATGTGACTTGTCAAGCCATTAGTGCACATTCTTATGTTAGAATAGCTTAAAAAAAGAGAAGAAAACACCAACAAACAACCAAAGTCCACCGTTACAGTACTTTGTAATGCCTTTGCTTTGTTTTAGTTGTTCATATCTGGGAGGAGTGACAATATATTCTGGAATAATTCATCTCTGGGGAAGCAGGTCACCACCTTCTATGCATGTGTGTTTTATTTGTTTATATGTTTACATGATACCAAGGTACTTCTGCATAGTGACACGTGGTTCTCTTATACCTTCTAATTTCTTCGCAAGAAAGCCAGAACTCTGGAAAGTGGTCAGAACAGAGCCGTAAGCAAGAGAAATGTTTATTTGTTGATTTAGTATACCTGTTTTCTTCAAAACAGTATTTCAGCCTACCAGTCTAGACTGTAGTTTGGGTATGGCAACATTAGTTACTTATATTGCTTCTCAGTAACTCTCAGGCTTGCTCCTTTGGTGTTGGTTTTTGTGTGTGTGGTTGGTTTGTTTATTGTTTTGGTTGATCTTTTTGGGAAGGTGATGCGGGGTGTGTTTTGAACGAAAATACATGGCTATTCCACAGAATGCCAACAACCTGTCTGATAAGCTGTTTGCTTATTGTGCAATTTATTTTCTGACATTAGATGAATAAGAAACAAGGGACAAAAAGAAAATACTTCAGTGTCCTCTGTTTGTGGCACAGTCAGGATGGTTTGTAGTTCAGTCCTAACCCTGTAACTGTAGGGTGTATTTTCTAGTCAGTTAATCGTTCCTGTGGCTGTCTTCTGACTTCTTTCCAACTCTTTAGCATGATTACTGAAGTACAGATGATGAGAATTGAACAGTGGCTTGTATATACTTTTTTATTACAAATACAGGAGTAAAATTCCTTTTCAGGATGGGTTCATTCGTTGTTTGACAAGCTTATATTTAACAGTGTTGAGATGCACAGTCTTTGCCTGTTTCTGTTTTACAGGTTATTCTGATTACTCTTCAGCATTATATCCTCTTCGTAATTTACTAGTTCAAACCTTTTGGGTCACCTACAAGTAGTGTTAGTAATAATTTAGTATTTTTATTCCATCTTGTGGGTGAACGTACTTACGTTTCTTACCCCAATTCTAGTATCGCTGGGATCCTGGTTGGAGGACAGCTGTCTGTTGAGGACTTTCGCCTGTGTAATTTAATACTTACTGTTTAAACAACCTTTACTTTGTGCATGCTACCTTGGTGTGTTGTGTGAGTTGCTTAGCAGATGCCTAGTTCCTCAAAACCACTGACTTTGTACAGCAAACCATCTGAAATGTTCTAACTACCTAGCTGTTGGTATGCATTCCTCTTCCCATCCTTTGGAGGTTTTTTGGGTGGTATTTCAAGAGTTACAAGGCAGGAGGACTTCCTAACCAGTCCTTCTATAGCTTTTTGATAAGGGCTGTCTGTTCCT
>NW_009909890.1:0-18720 GCF_000696875.1 Nestor notabilis | reverse complement strand
TGCTGAGTGAGAATGTTCTAATTTTAGTAAATCTGCTATAATGTTTATCTTTGGTGGGTGCTACAGTGGAAACTCTTTAATTGTCATTGCAAATGTGGTCTCTGTTTCACTAAAACCAAACCAGAAATATTTTCAAATTACATATGTTTTTCCTGTGTTAATAAATGCTTATGTTCTACAGTAGCAGTTTGGTGAGCAGTTTAGGTCTCATGTGGAGTCCTACAGTTCTTCATTTGAGTCTTTCTTTTAACAACTTGTGAAGTTTCCCAAATTTTTGGCTTACTTACTCCATTTTTCTCCTTTTACATCCCCTCCTATGCAGGCCGCTTTTATTATTTTTCACTTTTCTTTGTTTTCTTTGAATTGAGTCTGTCTAGGCTGTTTCATAAAATCTGCTGAAATGACTCCCAGTTTTTCCTATTTTAAATCTAAATCCAGTTATATACACTTGTAATTCTGTCAGCTTTTGCTAAGTAGTTCTCACAAAGCGCAGCGTACCTGTAACGTACCTCTGCTACTGATGTTGGATTTCTTTTGTTTACACATAGCAAGTGGTACAGAGTTGTAATCACATGCTCCTGCAGTTACTTTTGACTGTAGTTCTGCCACGTGTTCTTTTTCTTAAGAAGTATTTCTGTGTGGTGTTTTTCTGGTTTAGAATTTGCAATTTGTAAACTTGAAGAAATACAAAGGTAATTTGCTTAAGACCTTTAGCATCAGTTACACGGCCCTGGGAGATTATACCTCCTTCCCTTTTCATTAAAGAGTTTAAAGAGCCCCACTCAGTTGTCTGTCACATTCGTTGTAACATCTGCCACAGCACCAGCTTTTGTGTCAATTTTTTTCTGCTGAAATTTAAACCAAAAATACTAAAGATCCCTAACTACAAGTCAGTTTTGAAGACTGCAAAAAAGCTGATCACAGAACTTGTGTAAATCTTTGCTTCAGTTATAATGCCTTCAAACCTTCATCTGTATATTAGCAATTTTTTGCATTTTGCATTCTAGGTGTCTAGAACATTTGTACTGTTTAATTTTTCCATTTACTCTGACCTCTGACCTCTCTGACCAGCCTGCCTTCCTGACTGTTTTTCCTCCCTTTCTATCATTGAAAACTGTCCAAACTCTGCAACTCCATCTTCCATGGAAATCCAGTGACTAGTCCCTGGAACAAAAACTCTGTTATGTATTCTGGTGATTTTGTTTTCTTCTGGTGTGGAACAGAAATGTTCAAACTGGGTGTCAGGCTAGTAAGTGTGGGATGCTGAGGTATTTATAGTTTGAGAGATTCAGACAAATTTGTCTTGTGGAGAGTACTTCAGGCACATGTACAATTTTACTCTCGTTCCGTTAAACGCGGTCAAGCGAGTTTCTTGATCTGTTTGCAGGGATTTGCTTCCATCCAAATAGAGTGCACTCTAATGGAACAACTATCCCAGGTGTCTCTGCCTATGCCTCAGGGTACCTACTGCAGGCTTCTCCTATGCAGTGTATGCGCAGTGGTCATGGCTCACCCACCTGATGAGCACTATATGAATATATGCCAGAGCTTTTGTGTAAGGGTCAGTGCTCAGTAAATGCTGGCAGCAGCTGCTTAGTACGTCTGCAAAATACGAAAACAGCTTTGGGTTGCACCTTGAGAAACACTGGCTTTAGAGGCCTGCTGCAAGGGAGTTCTGTGTCCTCTGCAGGGGACCGGGTCTATCCTTGGAAGCTGCATGCTCCTTGTTGTCAAGGAGGAAGTGGATGTTCCAGGACCTAACTGCAGTTGGAAGTCTGGCATGATTACAGGATCCCTTCGCCTACTTGCCAGTCATCTAGCTTTCAGACTTCTATGGACAGACTTAATCTTACCAGGATGAGAATTTGAGGCCCATGGGGCTACTACTTGTGGGACTGCGTTGACTTGCATAACTGTGGAGACCAGCAGGTTTTTGCATAATTTTCAGACATGCACTAACGCAGCCAAAGCATGGTTGGGATTTGACTCTGCACTAATGCAGATGCAGCCTGAACTGCTGTATGCCCTGGCAAGTAGTCAGCTCTACTACTCTTATGTAGTACAGCTCTTATGCCTCTTCTCATATTGCCTGGGGGCAGTGAGTTTGAAGTTAGGCTTCCCAGCACGAGAGAGGGAGGCATCAGCAAAAGGTGCCTAAGGTGATGAAAGAATTTGATCATCTCTCCTGTTAGTAAAGCCCAAGAGAGCTGAGACTGCTCAGCATTGAGAAGGGGCGGTGTGGGGAGGGATCTTACCAATTTACATAAATCTCTGAAGGTAGGGTGCAAAGAGGACAGAGCCAGGCTCTTTTATTGGTGCCCAGTGGCAGGGCAAGGAGGCAATAGGCACAAACTGAAACATGGGAGGTTTCTCCTGAACCTCAGGATGCACTTTTACTGTGAGGGTGACTGAGCACTGGCGCAGGTTGCTCGGGGGGGTTGTGGAGTCTCCCTCCTTAGAGATATTAGTGAAACATCTAAATGTGGTCCTGGGCAGCTTGTTGTAGGTGGCCCTGCTTGAGCAGGGGTTTGGACCAGATGACCTCCAGAGATCCCTTCCAACTTCAACTGTTCTGTGAAATACAGTATTTGTGCTGCAGCATAATCTTGCAGATATAGGTCAGCTGTGTCACCGGTTTACCCAGCCCTTTAATTAGTGTGTGAATCCCATGGGATTCACATATTGCTATGCTGCCATTCACTTACCAGTTGCTTATGGGTGTACAAAGAATTGTTTTGTGGACACTGCGGGGCCACTGTGACACAGTACATGAGGGGAAGCCAGTGAAAAGCTCAGTTCTGCAGTTCAGAGGTCTTCAAGCAGCAGACAATGTATGCAGCGTGCTTCCTGGGGAGTAGCCGTCTTTGCTGCTTAAGTCTGTCTGAGAGGGAAGACATTTAAGGCAGCTTGTACCCGTGGGTTGTGTGCTGTGTTAGGTAGCATGTAAGCCCAGACCAGTGTTGAAACACCCCAATAAGTGACACTTGGGTGTGGTCACAGACTCTGTTGTTTTGCCCAGTGCTCTGAGATGCCCTGAGTGCCAGCAAATTCCTGTTGCACGAGACAAATTATTTATAGATTTTTTAAAAAAGTAACAATAAAAATACTCTCTTCTCCTCCCCTCTCAACACTGATCACAACAGAAGTGTGCTGCAAAATCTGGAATTACTTGCAAAAAGTGAGGGTTAACTTTCACTGTGCACATCCATGAAAAAAAGGTGGCTTTCTGCCAGAGTTAATGTGCACTGAATATGTGTATTCTAAAATACATACAAATAATGTTTTAAAACAGCCAGTCTGTCCGGTCGATGTTACTCTGAGGTCAGGTAAAAAGGCTGGGAAGTGAGGAAGAAGAGCCTACGCTGCTGGTCTGTAGCCCTGCTGTGCTCAGGCCAAGTGCTGGAGTGACAGAGTAGCCAGCTCTTGCCTTGGCTCCTGGGAGAGGCCAAAGCTGGACTTTACTCTGGTGTAAGCAGATGTCTGCTAGAGGGGCTGGTGGCTTCTATTAGAGGACTTGGGATGGTGTGGAGGGACACAGGCTCAGGTGCAGACAAGCACCCCCTTCCAAAGCAACCAGTCCTACTCTCCCTTCTTTGTTGCTGTGTTTAGGAACCCCTCTGCTAGCTCATGTTTGAGAGTAAGCTTGTAGCCAGTAGGTGACTAGTGTGGTGCACCTTGTCTCCAGTGTCCCACCTCCAATACCCAAAAGCATCTGCTGCCTTCATGTCCACTGATGACTCTGCTGCCTGGGAGAGTGAAGTGTGGGCTGTGATGCACACCTTAGCTCTGTCTGCGTTTGCTCTGCAGCAGGGAAGAATGAAGGTATTGGTGTGGTCTTGTGGTAAAACATCACATGCTGCTCAGTTTGGGAGAGATGGGACATTTGTCAGGCTGCACTGGAATGGCACCCATGGCCCATCAGTAGGTCTCTTAATGTAAAACTGCTGCTCAGTGCTCCTACTGTAACTAGGCAGTGAAATCCTTGAGGAGGGCTGTACCTCAGCAAGTGAGAGCCATCAGGTGGTTGTGCTTGGCTCTTTGCTGTTTTCTAAAACTGGACTTTTTTTTTTCCTTATTATATAACCCTATGTGAGTCTTGTGGGTTTGTTTTGATTTGTTTTGGGTTTTTTTTGGGTTTTTTTGTTTGTTTTTTTTCTTTTGTTATGTTTGGGTTTTTTAAGTAGTCTTCTGAGTTGTCAGCCTGTATAATTTCTTTGCATCTTGACCTGAAAAAGCAAATGATGACATTGTTTTCCAGATTGTCCTTAGTTGATACCACTAATGGGTCTTTCAGTCTTACCCCTCCTACAGAAAAAGGCATATTAACAAAATAAACCCCCAAAACCATAACAAACAAATCCCCTCCTTGTTATGGAATAGAAGCAGAGAAAATCTTGGAGCTTTTGGTGCACAGTCTTCCTTGTGAGGAAGTATAGTGAGCTTGTTAATTTTCCAGTGTATCTTGCTCTGTTACGAAGTACCTTGGAATATCAGGTTTCCTTCATTGAGAAGGCTGTGATGAGGACATCTGAATTTAATTTTTATTTTTAGGTTAGCAGTTGTAAACGAAGGTTTCTGCCTTCTTGCCAGAAGGGATAGATACTTCTGATTCAGTTGCCTTACTAATGAATCACTTTTCACAGGGGGGGAAGATTATTCTTTCCCCAAGTCTTTTTGAAGCAGAAGAGCTCCTTGACCAATTGATAAGGCAAATTCCAAAGTTAATTGTTTTCACAGTAACCTTATTCTGAATTTCAGGGAGCCCATTAAGTCCACCAGCAAGCAAGGTAGATTGTGTTTCTGGTAATGCATGTTACTGCAACTCTATGCAATGACTTAAATGTCACCTAGGAATACTTCATCTTTTTCTTAAGCTAATGGTATCTCCATAACAGTAAGTATACTAGGATGAGAAGGCATCTCACAAATCTCACTGTAATTACAGTTCTACGAGTTATATTTCAGAAGAATTCTGGAAATGATAACCAGACTTTATTCCTGCATCAGTTAATGAATCCACACTCACCATCATTTCTCAAACAAAATCATGGTTGAGGCTGATGTAGGTGTTGGGTTGTGTGTGTTTTTTTTTTTTTTTTTTTTTTGTTTGTTTGTTTGTTTTTTTTGTTTCCTTTTTAGTGCGTCTGATGCTGTAAATTACCAGGGTATGACTGCATCTCACCAACTTAGCAATTTTTGTTATCCATTTCAGATAGTCATTACAGTTTGGATCTTGTCGTATGTTTCTGTTTCTAAATGATAAGGAGTCTACCTTGAACTGAGGACTTATCTTCACACAATAACTTTCTATTTGGAAAAGTGTCATACTGAAACTGAATTTCTCAAGTAGGGGAAGGAGAGGAGGCGGAGATGTTACTCTTATAGATGATGCTTTTGCCCTCTAGCAAATTGCCCAGTTTATAGACTGAGATGGAAAAGAGTCTGAGGTACGAAAGCTACCAAAGAGGCAAGTTTTAGTTTACATGGGCTGGAAATGCTTTCCTAGAAGTAGTAAGATTTTCTGTGTTTTATCCAATACTTTACTAAATGTCTGAACTAAGTTTCACATTTAAATATCTTGGGAATGTGTTCTTGTTACAATTCCATAAAAAGTGGCTGTTTATAGAAGTTCCTTTTCATTCTTTTCTGTTGCTTCCTCTCAGGTACTGATGGTTTTAGTGGTATCAGTAGTTCCATTTTTTCTGAAAAATCTTACTGTGAAATGTATTTGAGCATGCTGTTGTATTTGGTCTAACCTGTGTAATCATACTGGTATTTGGAAGTTATTTTTACTTGTATTTTTGAATGCATATATGAAAGATTATGTAACTTTTTCCTCTAAACGTCTGTTTAAAGACACTGAAATTCAATAGTTTATTTGCAGTTCATGTAGCTTCTTCATTTACTGGCTTCTCAGCAGGCTTGCACACCTGATTGCATACATTCATCCTCATCATGCCACACTGTGTAGATGAAGAATCTGTTCTGAGAGATTGCAGGATTTCTGGAGAGAACTGAGTTCTCCTCAAATATTTCAGTGCCAAACTTACTTGCTCATTGACCTGATTTAGAAGCCTAGGCAAAATAGGGTCAGTAAATAAGCATGTGTGTTGCATGGGCAGAACTGGCAGGATGGGCAGCAGAGACTGCCTTTTGATCGAGGGTGAGAACATGATCATTTTTATTCCCTTTATCTTAAAATGCTTCCTGCTTTTCTGCATGAGTGGAAGATACATGGCAGTGTAAGCTGACAGTGGGTTACCTTTCTTGAGAGGTTGGGGTGTTGGGAGTTTGAACTCAATTGGCAAAATGAGAAATTAATTAAAGTTTTTCCATGTCCTGCTTAACTTTGCTGAACAATAAACTGTTTTAAGTAGAAGGGGTTATTTTCTTCTTCTGGTTGTGTTTTGAAGCAGAGAAAATGTCCTCACACTTTATGCCAGGCCTGCTCTGGTAGACTAACTTGTCAGATGAGTCCCTGTGGAAGGTAAGGAGATGTTTAGTTTGCAGAGTCCATCAACTTTTACAAACTGTGGCAACCACTCCTTGGTTTTGCTAACAGCAGGGTGCTTTTGAGTAAGCCAGAAGCAAAATCCTAAACAGCTAGGGAATTTAAACGTCAGAAACTGAGGAAGTACAGATTTTGCTCGGTAGAATTATAGAGCAGCAGAGCACAGATGTAAAATCTTTGCAGTTGTGGAGATGGGCCTAAATTCCAAGTAGTTCTTTTCTTGCTGATGTGAGGAGAATGTCTCACAGCCATCCACAAAAGCCCCACTAAGAATGATCTGTGAAGTTCCCACAGGGAGCAGTGGAGTACATGTCGGTGGCCTGAGTCAAAGCCGTAGCTCAGAGCCCTAGTTTCCAGGTAGAAAGTATGTTCTCATCACATACATAACAGATGAGTTTTGTAATAGCATGTGCATTGCCCTGTCATCTTCTGCCTCAGCTTCAGGAGTCCAGAAATTAAAGTTCACAATAGGCTATTTCTGTGCTGCCAAGCCTGAAAGGTAAAGAACTGTGAAGCTTAAATACAGTGCCAAAGAGATATGCAAAAGATAGTAATTAACAAAATGACTGTGTCATAAATAAATATCCATAAATTCCTTTCATTATCTTTGGTTCTATTAAGCAAGAATAGTAAGTGCTGGGTACTTGTTGCTTCTATTGTATGTAGTAATGGCATTGAGGATGCAGTTAATTTTTTTTTATTTTCCTATTTGATAAATATTGAATAACCTTTTAAGGCCCAGAAAAGCTTTAAGTGTGTTAAAGGGCAGACTTCTACTTAACAGAACAGCATCCTAACTAAAATCAATGCATGTACTTTGGGAAGCATGTCAGATTTTTACTAACTTTAATGAAGTAAACCTGCTATGATAAGAGTGGTGTGATCAACTGGAGCAAAATTTTGACATAGAGAAACCAAGGGCGTGTTCTGGATTGATTCTTGATTTCACACCGCTCTTTTTCTAGATGATAACTGCAAAAGAGTGTAATGAGAGGGAATAGTTAAGAAGCACTGAACATTTTCAGAGTACCACATATCTACTAGCTAATCAGTCACACTGTCACCTCCATGAGGGAGGAAGTAGTTAATTATTATTATCCCTGTGATTGTAGGTGGGGGAGTGGAGACAAAGGCTATGTCTAAGTTAACAAATAATGTGAACGGAGAGTGGGCCTGGAGGGCAAAACAGTAGGTGCTGAGAACCTGATGTCCATGTTACAGTGTTGGGGTGTTGTGTTGTTGTTGGTTGGTTTTTTGTTTCGTTTTGAGTTTTCTGTGGGTTTTTTTTGTGGTTTTATTTTTGTGGGGTTTGGGGTTTTTTTTCCATTAAACCAGGTCTAGTCTGATCCCAGGGACTAAATGCTTGATTGTGGCTACAATGCATTATTAGGTGTGGTCGTTAATTTCCATTTTTACTGGTTTCATTGTAAAGGAATCCGGCTTGTAACTTGGAGGCATTTTGATGATAATGAAGGAGAGCACAATGAGCAAGGGAGATTAGAAGGTTTATTTAACAAGTGTTATCCTGAACCTAACTTAAAGACTAGTTTGTCTATCCAGGGGGATAGTCTTGTTTCAGGAGGGAGTTTTGTTGTGCCTACAGGTTAGTTGTTTAGCCTGGAGAAGAGAAGGCTCAGGAGTGACCTTATCACTCTCTACAACTACTTGAAAGGAGGTTATAGCAAGGTACAAGGTTGTAGCAGTCTTTTATTAGAAGTAGTAAGTGATAGGAGGATAGGAAATGGCCTCAAGTTGAGTCAGGGGAGGTTTACATTGGATATTAGGAAAAATGTTTTCACCAAAAGGGTTGTCAAGCATTGGAACAGGCTGCCCAGGAAGTTGCTGAATCCCCATCTCTGGAGGTATTTAAAAGACATGTAGATGTGGTGGTTAGGAACATGGTTTGGTAGTGGACTTGGTAGTGATAGGTTAATGATTGGAGTCAATGATCTTAAAGCTTCTTTCCAGCCTAAATGATTCTCTAATTCTGTGAGTTTCAGAGATGTTAATGACAGCTAAACTGGAAAAAGGCTTATGTTTGCAGGCATTTCGCAATGGCATTTTACATACATGGAACAAAAAATTGGCCCTGGTGGTTGGCTACTACTTTGCACAAAAGTTTTGGAACTGGCAGTTCACCTCAGGAATTTTCCCTCTTGTTAGTGCTGAAAGATGATGAAATATTAATTCTTTGAAATATGCTGATTTAGGTTTAAAAGCATCTTTCAATTAAGTCAATTTTTATGAAGAACATGAGCTACTTTCTGTATATCGGTGCCAATAGTAATTTAGAGTCATTAGTCCATTACGTGAAAAACTTTGATTATCTTATCTTTATGGTATTTTTTTGATTTTTAAATCATCTGAAACAGTAACGCTATTTCGCTTAGCCTTTGCTTCACTTTCCATGTTAAACCCAGCAGAAAGTTTATGTTACAACATAATTAATTGATCAGAGAAGTGTTTATTCTTAGAGACATTGTTGAAACTCTTTGGTTATTATTAGTCTTTAACATCACTATCAGTGTTTTTTGTTTGATTTGACTTTTTCTTTCAGTTAATGGTTACAACATCAGTTTTCTTCAGTGGAAGCATCAGAAAACCAGGAGAAAATGATACTAGATGTTTCTGATCTTAAAAATAAGGATTTGAGTTGGGAGAAATAGAGACAACCTTTCAGGCTGTCCTTTTGTTAGGAAGAAATGAAAGATAGCTCTCCTTCTGCATCTTCTTGCATGTACAAGTATATTCATACAGCCTTTGGCGTTAACTTTGATCTACACAGTATGTGTAGCTGCACAGCAGCGTTGTTACAATGAGAGGTTTGATGCTGGCTTTTCAATGTGTAAGTTCTATGTCTACCAAAATTCTGACAGGAATTTTTTCATCTTTACAGTGAGCTAAATGCCATTAATTTGATACATAATTAAATTTTACACATTTCTTGGAAGGTTTTTTGCCATCAATAAAGAAAATGTTAGTTTAGTAGAAGAGATCTAGTGAAGCTGTTGATCAGATGATGATAGAGTGTGTTTAAAATGTTGGAGAAGTAAGTCACAGAAGTTATCCTACACCAGGGAGGAGGAAAGAATGGATTTTAGTCCATCAGTTGAGTTTTTAAGGGCCCAAGCTGTTACACTGATTACAGATATTACGAGATATTACGGGAGTCAAATACTGCCCTAATTGCAGTCTTAATGATACTGAAAGCAAAAAAGCTCCCAACCTTATTTAGGTTATATAGTTCACCATCCTGTGTCTTGTATTAATTTTTAAGAAGAAAAATAGTTGTTCATTAAGTAAGATGAAGATGAGAAAGCAAAACATGTAAAAACTCTTGAGACAGGTTTGGACTTGGAGCTAGATAGGCTGCAAGCTAAATTCACAGGAAATGGAAATATAAAACATTAACTTCATTGTCCAACTTCACAAAGAGAATAACAGACTGTCTCTCACAGCCTTGAAGAAAATTAGCGTCTCATAAAATTGATTAGAAGGATGATCAGTTCATTAAAGAAACCATAGTGTAAGTGTATGATGCATTACCTTCTAACTAAGATTGCTGATAAAATGCATAGAAAGATGGATCTGTTTTTGTATAAGAATGTTTTTGTATAAGAAGAATCTGTACAGTCTCAAGTCAAATTATGTATACAGTATTGCTGGTAGGTTGCATGTTAACCAACAGCCACACACCAGCAGTTGACATAAAGATACTGCCTCTTTGCCCCAGGAGGTCACGTTGGTCATCTAGTAGCTGTCAGTAATGAACTGCCACTGCAGTATGAAAATACCCAGCGCTGTAGGTGCTTCAGGCAGGATCTCTCTGGTTTGACATAAAAATGAGCTCTTCACAATGTATCGATTTGTTGTGTACTTAGGTTCATTGATGCCGATGTTCTCACCAGATTCCTACCTGGGTGGTTAAGTGGTTAAACCATTTGCTTTTCTGCAAGGCACTGGGTTAGTAGCTTGTAAAGCCGTTTACACAAGGCTTTTATTACCTAAAATAATGCAATTAATAAAGGCAGTAAACTGAAACAAAGATTGTATTTGCCAAAACCTACTTATCAAGTCAAAAAAGGTGCTAGCAGTAGATCACTGGAATCCCAGTCCAGTGCCTTTTTCAGCGAGCCTTAGTGGTTCACAAATCAAAGTAATTAATTTATGGCTAGTTAGTGAATTGCAGGTGCTTCATCCTCACTCTAGGTGGCACAGTCCCTGGTTACAGCAGAGCTCTAGGACATCTCCTTCCCTACATACATGATCTGAATGGCATTTCTCAGCATGAGCAACACATTACTGTCCAGTAGTCCACAAGAAAAAATTAGGAAGCCATTGTCCCTTCTGCTTGCTTTAACCTGGAGAGCTTCAGTAGCAGTTGGTGTTTGTACTCATCTGTTACACTTATTCAAAATATGAACACATTTCAGGAGTGGTATGATTCAGCTCAGGGCTTTGTCTGTAAAAGGCCCTTGGGTGAAGGCCAGCACCACAAAGAAACCTCCTATTTTCTCATTGGCAGTTCGCAATAATTCTGCCTGTAATAGCCGAAAGTGAACATAGCTTAGGATAGTTCTTGTAGATACTCAGTGTGTGCTGAATATAATTTTATCCTTTTCAAAGTGTAAATACATCATTTTAGGGCATATTAATCTTGACTCTTGCAGAGGCAGTCCTGGAATAATGGGTGGGCCAGTTAATTGCCATGTAAGCGATTACAGCCTATGAATATTCTTAGAGGGCCCACTCACATGCTCAGAGTAAAAGTAATATACACACATGCTGTAGTCACTGTGCACATGCATAGTAAAGCCGGTGCTTTCTGGGAGTACCAGGCTTACTGCATGTGTGCCAGCAGTGTGGTTGTATTGTGGTTGTGGAGAAAGCCTAGTGATCTTATAAATGTGTCAGGCATGTGAACTGTATGCAGACTTGGGAAATGACAGCCTCTGGGAAGTTCTGCTTTAACTCCTGATTTGCCATAGGTCCTTCCCTGCACCAAGGAAACATGATGGCCAGCAGCCCTATAGCATCAGATAGTAGATGGTGTTTCAACATAAAGTTTGCCTTCTGTTCACCTACAGAAATAGGGATGGTTGCATTTCAGTCTCGCTAATTCAGGAAATATCTGTGCAAGGGAACAGATGAGTCTAGGACACCGTACTTGGACTTTAGGCCACAGTATTTAGGGCTGTAAAAATCTAGTTCTTTCAAATTTCACGTACTTCCCAAAATTAATAAAATACTAGATTGTGTGCAGTCATCTGTTGTTGGAGAGACAAAGTGTTTGTGTAATTGGGGGCTGGTATACAGTATAGAGTATGAATCACTGCATCTGCCCTTACTTTGTCCCAGGTTATTGTCACAGTATCTGTGTTATACTGAAGACCTCTAATGCACTTTCTAGTGAAGGGAGTTCAAAAGGGAGTGTCTGTGGTCGTGGAGTGCCAGGAAGCAGAGTTAAATAAACCCAAATGGCACTCTGTTGGAGATCTAGTTTGAATGGAGTAGCTTGTCTGCCCCAGAGCCTGATGTGACTTTTGCTGTTAAAAAATCATAAAGATGCAAAGCCAGCAGTGTAGGTAGCGTTAACTGATTTGAAACTGACAGGTTGTGTAGAAAAATGTGTGGAATTTGTTTTTAAAAAAATCTCAGTAAAATCTAGCATGCAGCTGAGATTTATGAGGAGAGAGCAGGGAAGAAAAACAGGCTTCAGATTGCAAGATTAATTATTGATTAAGTACCAATAGCCTTTAAAAGGAATGCAGGAAAATGTCATTGATACTTGGGTTTTTTGGTTGTTTAGAAATAAGTAAATGGTTTTGTGTAACTAAAATCAACAAAAATAACATAAACGCATTGGTGAGAAGCTTTTCTGAGGACTGGTACATCAGATACAACCAGTGTAACCAGACTGGGCTGACATGTGTACTCATCCAGGTAAATGTATGTTTCACCTCTGCATTGAGAAGGAATAGGATCATGACCTGTACACCTAGTTTTGTGATGGAACAAAATACCTTGCAAAGAATTGTTTCTCAAATAGAAGTTAAAAAGCATTAAAACAGGTTAATGATAAACTTGTGACAATAGAGCTGCACTAGAGAAAATGTAGAGGATTAGCAGAAAGATTGAGTGTTCTGCTGCTTTCATTTGATAGTTCAGTTTAAAAACATAGTGGTTGTTAGAAAATTACAGAGCCAGCTATTTAAGTAAGTTTGTCTTCATTTGTTAGTATGATACAACATAGATGGAGTTGCTTTTTAGAACAGTGTTTTTAACATGTTTAACCTTCTCATTAACTACTGACTCCAGCAGGATTTACTGAAACAAGAGGATTAACAAACCAGCTTGATAAAGCTCAACATTTGAACATAACTTAAGTTACCTGTGCAAAACCCACAGTGGAACAGCTAATGTGTGGTAACCTCTCACACGATGGTAACTGGTTTACTCCCGTCTCCTATATTAAGAACTATTTAGGTACTTGGGTTACTAAGTGATGGGCAGAGAATTTTTGAAAATCTCTAATGTGCCTTATTCCTTACTTTTCAAGAATTGCATTATACTCCATGTCTCCTCTGATTTTTTTTACTGTATGGGTATTAACAAGGCAGTAGTCTGTTGGGACTACTTAAAGAGGAAGGATGGCAGAATAAAATTCCTAATAAGGATCACAGGAAAAAGGTGCTTATGATTAACCTTTCCTGAGGTCATTATCACTGTCTTTAATTTCTTTTTCCAAGTTGTTCAGTAACTTAAGGTGTTTTTTTGAAGTGTGACTATGTCTTTTCTTTACCATCACTATCAGTAGAATCAGTATAGAAGGAGACAACAATTACAAAGGTGGGGGTTGGGGTTCTTTTTTTTTCTTCCCTCTGAAAATGGCCTGAACATATCTTGGGTCTGCTTAGCTGCAACAAGGTTTACTATTTATTGTAGTTCTGGCAGTGGAATGTTAGTAGATTGACCCTAAGCTGCATAGTCAATATCAACATCAATATTTTTATGCAAATACAATGTGAGTTTTCTCTTGCAAACTCAGAAATAACTTTGCGCTCAAGACTCAGAAATTTCTCTTTTCAGAATTTTCACATTTTGGAAGTTTCTTACTAGAGTGTAGGAAATGTATTCATTTTCTGACTTTCCAATTTGTTTTGTTGCAAAAAAAAAAAAAGAAGTACTTGGCAGGTTGAAGTAAAGCTATATGATACCTGACAGAAGTGCTAGTCTCTGAAAACTTGTGCAGAAGCCTTTAAAATGTGTTTTTTCTGCCATCTTCAGAAAAAATATAAAACTGAAGTATAGAAAGCTGTCAAGACGGCATGAGAAAACTTGGTCATCAGATTTTAAAGCTGATCTCAGATGACAATCAAAAAGGATTGATATTTGTCTCAATAGAAACATTAATTTTAAATTTTATATTAGGAAATAACAGAGAGCCTCTGGGATTCACTCATCTGTTTTATTCTTTTAACACATTTCTATAGCTTTGTTGTCTGCCACAGTGAGAAACTAGAATCATGGAATAGAATAGTAGAATAGGTTGGATTGGAAGGGACGTTCAAAGGTCCCCTAGTCCAATGTCCAATGCCCCTGCAGTGAGCAGGGACATCTTCAACTAGAGGTTGCTGAGAACCACATCCAATTCGGCCTTGAATGTCTCGAGGGATGGCGCATCCACCTCTGGGCAGCCTGAGCCAGTGTTTTTACCACCCTCATTGTAA
The DNA here is from genome assembly GCF_000696875.1 of Nestor notabilis. NCBI lineage: Eukaryota > Metazoa > Chordata > Aves > Psittaciformes > Psittacidae > Nestor > Nestor notabilis. Next base: position 4,479 of record NW_009909890.1, on the reverse strand, counting down.
AGAACTTTTTCCTTACATCCAGCCTGAATCCTCCCCTCTTTTCAGTTTAAAACCATCACCCTTCATCCTATCGCAACAGGCCCCACTAAAAAAATCTCTCTCCGTCTTCCTTATAGGCCCCTTTAAAGAACTGAAAGGCCACAATAAGGTCTCCTTGTAGTCTTCTCTTCTCCAGGCTGAACAACCCCAACTCTCACAGCCTTTCCTTACAGGAGAGGTGCTCCATCCCTCTCACCATTTTTGCGGTCCTTCTCTGGACCCTTTCTAACAAGTCCGTATCTTTCCTATATTGAGGACCCCAGAGCTGGATGCAGTGCTGCAGGTGGGGTCTCACCAGAGCAGAGTAGAGGGGCAGGACCACCTCCTTCGACCTGCTGGCCATGCTCCTTTGAATGCAGCCCAAGATACAGTTGGCCTTCTGGGCTGCGAGCGCACATTGCCAGGTCATACATATCCAATCTTCCATCCACCAGTACCTCCAAGTCCTTCTCCTAAGGAGTACTCTAAATCCCTTCATCCCCCAGTTAGTATTGGTACTGGGGGTTGCCCTGATCCAGGTGCAAGACCATACACTTGGCCCTGTTGAAACTCAGGTGGTTCTCATGGGCCCATCTCTCGAGCCTGTCAAGGTCTCTCTGGATGACATCCCTGCCCTTGGGTGTGTCAGCTGCAGCACTCAGCTTGGTGTCATCTGCAAACTCACTGATGGCACACTCAATTCCACTGTCTATGTCACTGAAGGTATTAAACAGTACTGGTCCTAGGACAAAGCCCTGAGGGACACCACTTGTCACTGTAGTACTGTAAAAACTAAGTCTTTTTACCCATAGTTTGGTCAACTAAGTTGCTTTACTGGAGCTGAAAAACCTACTGTTGTTTACTATGTAATGTTTTTTCTGAACTACTTCAAACTGAAGACCATCCCCAAAACAATTCAATTGTCATTTACGGGACTGTTCCTATGTGTCCAGGATTAGAGGACCAACCTCTGTCTGTGAAAGTCAGAACACTTACATGTTTTTGTAGATCATGGTAAAAGAGAAGATGAACTGCAGCTTCTTCATGGCAAATTGCTAATTAGCATGAGGTGTTGATTATACTGGATGTGCATGTGTGATTCAGCATCTTCTGTGTACTTACCTGTGGTTAGTTTTTTACTAGTGTGCAGAGGCTTCCACTGTAGTTCGGATCCCTTTCCTGCCTTCCCTCCCTCCTTCAACTGAGAACCAAAAAAATGTTTCTAATAATTTTGATTGCACTTCCCTGAGAAGTACATGGTACAGGATCAGTATAGTACAGGATAGACAGTCCATTCCTATATAAAAGGGAATTAGAGACTACGGTTTGTTTAAAAAAAAAAAAATTAAAAAAAAAATCTTACTTTGAAAATTGATGGAATTTCAGATCAGATGTTTCTTCCACATGTTCATGTACAGGGGCCTCCTTGCAGTTGCAGGCCTGATGTAACTCTGAATATATATTTTTCTTTTTTCTTCTGTGTTTTTACTGTTAGGGTATAAGAAGAGCAGTGCAAAAGTAGACATGAATACAGAGGTGCCAAATATAATCACCTTTCAGCATTTGTGCCATTGTGGTTGTTGGAAGTAAACCCTTGTTTAGCTTTGGATGGTTAACTCTGTGGTTTGTGCTGACAGCGGGATGTGCAGTGGGTTGTTCCGTTGGATCTTTTTTTTTTTTTTTTTTTTAGCTGAACTGAAATTATAATAAAAAAAGAAAAAAAGAATGTTGACTTGTGTGGATAACATTTTCATAGCCTAAAACATAAACTTAAAGTTTGGACTGGAACACTTTTAATTTGAGTATTGTGCAAAGGAACGACATGTAAATTAAATGTTCACTTCTTGGAAGTAAAAGTTCTGTATAGAAAGAAAAAGCAATCCAGCTAACAGAAAATGGAAGCCCTTACCCTACCCCCCCCTGCCCCGCCCTGTGTGAGCTACAATCGTGTTATGGTGCTTTGCCCTGACAGTTAAATTTGTATGTAATTCAGTGTACAAAATCAGAGTAGGAACAGATCCTTAACATAAGCATGTTCTTGAGTATCTTGCTACATAGCCCTGAAGATGGCTAGAAATGTATGCAATGCAATGTCTGTGAAACCAACTGCAAGTTTAACTAGTGAAAACCAGAACTATGTGAATTCTCATAATACAAAAACCCAGCAGCATAGAAAGCTTTATTACCCACGGACTTAAGGGATCTTAGAACTTTCTCTCATATGTGGAGGTGAACCAAGATTTGTAAGGCCCATAATTTACTTGCATGCCAATGAACTGCATATGGACTTTTCTTTAAACAAGCAGCCATATGTTATTTCAGGAGAGGTCACAGCTGTGAAGAGACCCTAAGCGGGAAAGCAGGTGGCTTTTTCTAGGGTACATAGCTGCATCTTGCTGGTACATGTCATTGGCTGGAGTTGATGTTTTTTGAGTGAAACAGTAGCCATAATTCAAAACACATTTAGTTCATCCATTTCTTAAGATGTCTTTTTAATACTGTAAAAGTACCTAGCAAGTGTTTTCTTAGAGGCAGGAAGGCACATTGCTTATACACAATTTCCATTGTATTCTGATTCATATTATCTTACATTTTTTATTATCTTTAGACATAGAAAGCATTTATTAATCTATCTAGTTATTCCTGGTTGACTTGTTGGAGGTGCAGCTGGAAACAGTTTTCCCTTGAGCTGCTGAGGTAGCTCAGCTGAGTGGGTCTTTGGTGTCCGAGCTGGGCTTGGGCTGGTCAGCGTGAAGGAGCATGAGCGGTGCGTGCTGTCTGCCCACAATGTGCCTCCTGACTTCTGTGCTGGAGAAGCAGAACATTAAAATATTACTCCCTTCTCCCGTAGGAAAGGGATGCTTTAAAGTGGCATGGCATGCTCTTAGAAATGCAAATGCAAAATGAGGTGACTGGGTACTTTGACCTGTAAAGTCTGACTGCTTGCCCCTGGTATCTTCTCATACTGTGTTGTTAGTGACCCAGTAGTAGCTTTCATCTTTCCCTTCCCCCATGCTTAATAGTTTTTAACTTTTTTTTTTTTCCCCCATGAGCAAATGCTGAAAAGAACATTGCACTTCTGTAATTGTGTACTCGGCATGAAAATACCTATATGGTGTGTTGTTTAAGGCTAGCAAGGATGTCCTCTCAGAACGTAGCTATTCAATTTACTTTCTATTTTTTTTCTTAATAAAAACTAGGGATTTTTTCTTTTTTTTTTCCTTTTTTTTTTTTTTTTTTGTGAAGAGTCTAATTATAATCTTTTTAATTATAAAATTGTTCTTTGGTAATATTACCCTTGACCTGATTTCTTAAACTCTGAGAGCGCCAGTGGCATATTTATGTCTGTAGAATCTTTGTCACTGTATGTGTAGGTGCATGCATATGCAAGTATGCACATAGCAATTTTTACATTAAAATAAGCTAGGAATATGAATAAAATGTTGAGTCTTTGTTTTATTAGTATTATTCAAATCTTGCTAGATTTGAAATGGTTGAAATGAGGCTTGGGCTGTCTCTCCTGAGATACAGTAATACAATAGTTGTGTTGCTCCTGTCCTCCTAATGAGCTGGCTGGCCCTGGTTCCCTCACCTTGTGAGGGAAGAAGGTGTGCAGAGGGGCTAGCTTCGTTTTGAAGGAGCCGCTTAATTAGCGTACGGCTCCTTGCAGTGGCTGAGAAGACATAAGCTGCAAGAGGACAGCAAAAAATAAATAGCTAGTGATTCTCTCCAGGGGAAGTAGCAGTTAAAAAGCACTCTCAAGTTAAGGATGATCTGTCGTAAGCTGCAGGAAATGTGCCACAATATCTGGAACTGTGCTTCCCTCTGGGCGGATTTGTAACGCTGTCGGCCTTGGAGCCAGCCTGCGTTTCACTGTATGTGTGCTGAAGAACACATAAAGCTGTAAGTGACGCTGTAAATGCAGAAACAAGGGGAACGCAAATCCAACACTTGAATCTCTTGGGTTATTTGAGGCATGAAAATAATGGATTAGTGTGTTTTTATTGTATTGCCTCCTTGCCAGAGCTCTTTAGAGTGAGCTGTCAGCTCTGCTGGGCTCCCCATGTGTCCTGGGGGAGAAGAGATGGAGGAACACTGCTTTTTGAAAGAGACAGGTCTTTGAGGGACAGAGCTTCTCTTGGCATTGTTTAATACCCTCTGAGAAACTTCTGTGATGAAGTCTGGCTCTGCGCAGCCCTACATGGCCATGGGGTGAAGGCTGGGCAGGAGGAGCCCTTCCCCAGTAGGCGGGGGAAGGTTAAAGCACTTCCCCAGTCTTTTCATGGCTGCTGACTGGAAAGTGGTATCGGCATTGGCCTTGCCCTTCCACCCCCAAATCGCCTCCTTTTTTCTCCCCCAGCGGCGGTTATGTCTGCTGAAGCTCCCTGCCCCATTCTGATTTCTGGTAGGATGTCTCTTTTTTGGTTCTTACATCTTTGTCAGCGACATGGACAGTGAGAT